>NW_015660878.1:3264761-3280696 GCF_001515625.1 Sinocyclocheilus rhinocerous | reverse complement strand
TGTCTTTGTATCTCCTCGCCTCTTTAGCCGGTTGGAGTGACTCCTCTCAGGTGAGCAGCCCAGACCGGGAGGGTGCGTTTCTGCTCGACTCAGGAATCAGTGACACACTCTCCATCCCGCCAATGGAAGTGCCCATCACGCCCCAGGGCCCGCACGCTCTGATGCCAGTACACGTGTACCCACTCACCCAACTCCGCGTGGCCTTCTCTGCCGCCCGCACGGCAAACTTCGCCCCTGGCACTCTGGACCAACCAATCGCTTTTGACCTGCTGCACACCAACCTCTGTGACATGTTCGACACGACCACCGGACGCTTCACCTGTCCCGCTGCCGGTGCTTACGTCTTCATCTTCCACATCCTGAAGCTGGCCATCAGCGTACCCCTATACATCAACCTCATGCGCAATGAAGAGGTGATGGTGTCCGGGTACGCCAACGACGGTGCTCCGGACCACGAGACTGCCAGCAATCACGCTGTCCTCCAGCTGTTCCAGGGCGACCAAGTGTGGCTGCGACTGCACCGTGGCGCCATCTATGGCAGCAGCTGGAAGTACAGCACCTTCTCTGGTTTCCTGCTGTACCAGGACTGAACATCTATCTCCAAATAGGCACAAAAAGGGAGAAAGGAGCATTTTGGATGTTTTTTGAAGGTTACTCTGCACTTTATTGCGCTTTCGGTTACACATGGTGCAATTGCATGTTTGAAATATCATGTTTGATAGTACATAGTCAGTGTTAAAGCTAATGAAAGATGTTTGCTGGTGAAAGTTTACAAAGGTTTTCCTGTTTTTTTTTAATGTATTTATTATTATTGTTATTTATTATTATTATTATTATTATTATTATTATTATTACTATTATCAGTAAATTTAAAATATTTTCTTTATTTTATCAGATTTGAGAGTATTTACCGTGTATTTGGATGCACATACTTGTAACCCAAAGTAGCTGTATTTGTTTGCACTAAATTGAAATCCTTACATTCAGAAGCATCTTCTGGTGTTCGTTTAATGGCCTTGTATGCTCATTTTAGATGAGATGGAGAGATTTTCCAGCGACATAAAAGCTTGCTATACGGTGCCTTTCTGTTTTTTGGGGGTCGCTGAACACATGCATCGCTTTGCAAGAATGGAGGATTATTTTTTTTCTGGTAATACTTGACATGTTGAGCACTTTAAAAAGGGAATCAGTGGCCTTGTTGGGGTTTTGGGGTGTATGCGTGTTAATCTGTGCGTTTGTCTGTGAAAAATACTGTGAGTGATCACTTGAACACTGACTCTGCCGAGAAGGCGTTTAGGCCAAAATTGCTCCCTCTTGTGCCTGAAATAAAAATGTGCAGTTCACGTCTGTGAATGTGTCATTTGTGCATCAAGTAAAGTGAAAATGCTGTTTGCTCAATAGGTTAGCAGCTGGTCGACTGTTTAGGTTGGTATTAAAGTAGAAAGTGTAGGTTTTCACTTCAATTTTAACCACAGAATTAGTTTTTTGTCTCAAGTTTAGTCTTCAGTTGATTAGGACTAATTTTCTTCACCTGAAGTTGCTTAGTTGCACGCAGTTTGCCAACAGTGACAAAGCTGAGAGGGTTTTCTCAAGCTTGCTTTGAGGAACAAAAAAGTTTTCTGTTAAAATGTGCAAGAAAATGGGAGGAAAGAAAATGGTGGTGTAATCACAGACATCCATCATGCATCAGGTGGAGTGAAACTGAGGTTTGTCTGCATGTTCTGAGCCCCACTTGTACACAGCTTTACACAGATTGGTCCGTCTTTATTTTTGTAATGTTCATGATTGTCTATCTAAGGCAGTATATGGGCCTTTTATATATGCGTACATTTAGCTACCTTTATTGGTGTTTTTCAACTTTGTTCACTTAAAACATTTTCACATGCAGGTTTAGAATTTAATGTATGTCTTATCTTAGTTAAAAATATGATCTAAACAGCAAAGTATAATTTCCATCACATCTCAGTGGATTTATTTTGTGTAATTGCATTCTGTGCTTTAATTTTGTTTTAAGAAAACTAGCTGTTTCCTAAATACAAATATATATTAATTTTATTAAATGTTTTCGCATGTTCTGCATAATACAACTTTATTTAAAAATAGTTTAAAAAAATCCTGATTTGAACCTGAAGAAACACCCTTATGTTTTAAGAGATGGTCTCTTGCGAGTAATGATATGCATCACCTTGACATGTAAAAAGCTTTAAAATCCATGTTTTTGTCCCTTTTATTTAATCGAGAAGACATTGCATCGTGTCGTTGAACATGTTATTTTAGAGTGTTTTGAGATGAACACAAGAGGCCGCTGTTGCCCTACTCATTGCTCGCTTCAGTACTGAGCGTAATGGGAAAAACAGCCAAATTCGTTCAGTAGGACCCCCTCAACGCGTTTCCCGTGAGGGCTTCTACTCGGATCGCTTAAGCTGACATAAGTCCTGCCATGGGCTATGAATGTCACAATGCACAAATGTTTACTTTCCACTGCTCTGCTCTAACAGCTGATCGAGTGTGTTTGTTCATTTTGCTTTCAGTGAATGCCTTTCTAATCTAAGTGAATGTTATTTCTGTGTGTTCAAGGTTGTGTAGGGTCTAGTACTAATAGCTTTTAAAGGAAGAGTTGACCCCAAAATGAAAATTCTGTCATTTACTCACCCTAAAGCTGTTCCAAACCTGTGTAAGTTTCTTTCATCTGTTGAACACAAAAGATGATATTTTGAAAAATGTTGAGTAGGCATCAACTTTCATGGAAGTCAACTGTTTGGTTACTAACATTCTTCAAACTATTTGTTTACTATGTTTATTATTACTATTCATCATGATATTCATTCATTCATTCACTTTATTTATAGAGCACTTTACAACTGCACCTGCAGACCAAAGTGCTGTACAATAAAAAAAAAAAACACTTCATTAAAACAACACAGATCCTACTAACAACAAAGACTAGCCCACCCTCTCAAAGGTTAAAGACAAGAAGTAGTTTTTGACTTCAACTTTAAAAACATTCAAAGATGAGACTTCTCTAAGTTCCTGAGGAAGACTATTCCAGAGCTTCGGCCCCGCAACAGCAAAGGCCTGATCCCCTTTTAACTTTAAATGAGTACGAGGGACAGTAAGCAATAACTTATTATTGGATCTTAGAGACCTAGGTGCTTGACGAACAGCAACGAGCTCAGACACGTAAGCAGGGGCCAACCCATGCACTGCTTTAAAACTGATATCATTACTTGTACCATGCTGACTGTCTCTTTACTATAGTAATATGTTGATCTTTGTGGTCATGACAGCTGTATATTGGTCTTTTGCAAACATATGTTTCTATGTGGAGTGTGTTTTGTCAGCTCAATTGAGTTGATCTAGAAAGATTCAGTCTGACTAGATCTGCATGTTGTGGAAGCAAATCAAAATTCTGGGAGAGTGAAATTTAACCTCCAGCTGGACTGTAGGACAAGACTGTCTGCGGTTGAGCTGCCCAGACTTGTTCATATAATGCCTCCCCTTCTTAAACCTAGTTTTACCCCCCTTTATTAGGTCATGTCCCATGTAAACCTACCGCCGCTTCTTACATATACACACCACCTCCTGCGTTCTGCGAGGTCCCGGGATGGCTGGGATGGTCAGCCGTCTTCTTGCATGCCATGGTCTGGAGATTTTTTTGCTGGATTTTGGGAAAACGGACTGTACTGTTCATTGTGTCCTTTGAACAAACTGTTCTTTAAAAAATTTTTGTCGGTTTGCTTTTAAGGAGAACACAGTCTTGGAGTGTAAATACAATGTTGAAGTCATGAGTCATATTCTGAGACAGTGTCGGTCTGGGAAGACACCGTATTCTGGGGTTATATCCCTGAGATTACTGACATAACTAAAAGACAACAATAAAACTACTAACAGCGGTTTGGTGACACAAAGAGAGAAAAACAAGTTAACTTGTCGACCATGATGCTTTCAATTTGTTTTGTTTTTGCAATAGCACCTCAAAATAATACCCGGAAGCCATTTATCTGTGGAAGACAGCAGCTAAATGGTGTATTCACACAAGCTGTTAAACGTTTTAGACTAAACAGTCGTTTCTTCCCGTCTCCTGCCTTTAAACTTAATGCTGGTGATTTGTCATCTGCCACAATGTCCTTCCTGAGAGAAACTAGGTGTAGTTTGAGAACAAAAGGGCTGGTGACCGTGTCATTAGCAGAGATTTTTACATGTATTCAGTCATCTTGTACAACAGCTGTATTTAAATGGGTCATTGTTGTAATGCCTGTCCTAGCAAGACACTCCTGTCACTGTTTCAGGCATTTATATTGACAATCATGTGTAATTCTATAGACTTTATTTGTAATTACTCCTGAAATTATCATCTTACCTTGTTTCTTTTTTAATTACTCCTATTAGTACTTTTTAAAAAAATGTTTAAATTAATGTACATTCACAAGCGATCATGTCTTTCCAGTCAGGTCAGTAGCCTGATAAAGCAGTTTACATGCAGCGGACCCCCTCATGGCAGTGGCCATTGTGAGATCACATAACCAGCTGAATACTACTTAATTTATCTTATTAACTACCATTATTGGACATTTTCACTCATCAGAAAAATATTAATATTTATTGCTAAGACCATTTCTTGGTAACTGCTTAATTTTGGAGCATGCTAGCCATACACAACTGCTAAATCGTCTATTGTAACATAAATTACTCATTGTACCTTTAATTAAAATGTGAATTAACATGGTATCAGTTTAACTTGTTTTTGACTGAAAAATTAACATTGTTAACATTAGTTTTTGCTAATGCATGCACAACATTTGAGCTGCAAAAACTGACTGTTTGTGTCTGCAAAACAGGAAAATGGACATTTGCGTATTTGCACCCTGATCTTTGTCAACTCGTAAGTACGAACGTCCCAGGAGGACTTGAACGCAGCATGAGTTTGGTGTCACGGTTTTGCATTTAAGTCCTGAACACTGTGCCCACAGACTTGCCAAAACTGTGGTGGTGTTTTACATATGTTTCCTATCATAACGTCTCTTTGTGGCTTGCTTCTGTGCAATAATGAGCGAGAAAAGGGATATTTTAGAATTATATTCCATGAAAAGCACTTACGACAACTGATGTTTGTGTTGTGGGTTGGACTTGCTGGAGGTTGGAGAGATGTTATACTGCTGTATACATGCTCATTGTGGATGATACATTAAGATTACTGGATCTTCAGCATTTAGAGTTAGTTCATGTTGGCTTTTATCATTGTGTAATTGTGTATTCACTCTATTTTTCATTACTTTTAGCACTGACATTCTCAAAAACATTCCTTAGCAGGGAAAGGCTGTGAGCAAAATAGTTCAGCATAAAATTCCCAGCATAACATTGCAGGAAATCCCCTTACAGAGGTCCAGTGTAACTCATTTACAGGGTGTCTTGCATTGTTGCAATCTGCAGTGCATGATGGGACTGGGTAAATATCCTATTTTCCGCTCGGGAAATCAACTCTGTAAGCCGCAATAGGGTTGCGATAAGATTTGCGTCCGATTCTGCCAGTCCTGCACTGTTGTTTTAATCTCTCTGATAACCATCTTCTCATAACAACTAGTAAATTGAAAACAACTGGATTGCTAGTTTACAGGGAACTGCAGAAATACATTGCAGAGGCTCATGCAGAATGTAACAGAGGCCCAAACACCCAAATGAGTGAATGTTTTCTCACACCCGTGTCAGAATTCAGAGGTTTCGCACAAAAGAACGGCTGTGCGACTTGAGCTTACACCTCTATGAGGAGGTCCAGGTGTGTGATTTTAACCTGAAGCTGCACCCCGTCATTTCTTCCCGTCCATGCGATCTCACTCCTTCATGTTGAATGTATATTTTTCCTAAACCTCCTCCTGTCGTTTAACTCCCCCAACTCAATGTCAACATGCCAGTGGCCCTGCAGTTAGTTTAGTCTTGTGCTATGTTTGGAAAAGCATATTCTTACTATTGTGGCAATATATAACATTTATAATGCGCAAAGTATGCAAGTTTTCCTATTCAATTTGCATATTTAATTTATGCAAAAGTCATGGATATTGCAAAAATAATCTGCAAATAAACCAGCATTTCAAAAAAATCTTCACTTCAAGGCAAACTGATGCAAAATGGAAAATAAACAACTTTTTAGAGTATGAAGTAATTTTGGAAATTTAATCCACATTCTTTAGTCTTTTATTTTAACAATGCACATTAATTAACATGAGCACTTCATGTCCATCATGCATCTAGCATTTTTATGCAAAATCCCCATTTGTATAAAAATATGTGAATGGAAACCTGACTTATGCTGTCCTATTTGCTATATTCAGAATAGCATACTAGCATTAAAACCCCTACAGTGTATAGTATGTATTGTGTGCCCAGTATGCAAATTTTCTGTATGAGTGGAATACCCAGATGATCACATTTGCTAAAATATGCATGCCTATTTTTATCCCCATCCATCCAGCATTTTTTATGCAGTATGCAGGTTGCATAAAAATATGTGAATGGAAACCCAACTAATGCTATGCGCTTGACTTGTCCTTTTGTTTTGCTTTGTTCAGAATGGCATATGATTCTTACAGTGTATAGTGTGTATTGTGTACACAGTATGCAAATTTTATGTGTACCCAGATGACCACATTTGCTTAAATATGTAGTATGCAGCAGAACAGACTGTACTGAATACTAGATATCTCAGGTAAGGAGGTATGACAACAATAGTAGACCGTATCCATTTTATACTGAGTAGTATGCAGTGAGGAGGAAATGAGTATTCCATTCCGAACATAACAACACTCCCTTTTACACATTGATCTTTTTTACCCTCTACAGACTAAGTCAATCTCTGCCATTATAATGTTTCTCTATTGATTTAGTGTGATTGTGTTTGTAGGTTGGAAGCGAACCAGTTTGAAGCTCTATATAGGGGGTCCGCATGGCTGTTTGCAGACCCAGACTGGAGATAATATTGGGGCAGGTTGGAAAGTGCTGTGGTGTGGTTTGACTTGGTGGCTGGCGAGACCATTAAATTGTTTCCAAATGGAAAACGAAATGTTAGAGTCGTTTTCAGAACGTGAGTTCTGTGAACCTTAAAGTCCTTAAATTACTGTTAGCCACTGTTAGCAATGTTGCCGTGAACTAATCTTGCCATATTTCTGGAAGTGACAGCATGTTATGCAGATTTTGGAAATTGAATCCACTTCTATCCAGCATTTCTATGCGAACAATCCAAGAAAGCTAACCAGTCTCCTGATGTTAAAAAGGAGCTAATCAACTACATGTTTACATAAACACAAACACAAATGAACACAGTTCTGGCTAACACCGCTAACGCTGTGGTAGTTTTTCCAGGATGCTTTGTTTGCCATTGTAGGCCACCATTTCTTATTCTTTGTTGAAGTATCGCTCCGTCTTCCTCTCCTTCTTGTTTTCTTTCATCATTATTTGCTGCAGTAGAAGGATAATTATAGCTTTCGGGAAATGATGCCTCCGTAAAGGCCCCTTTGGGAAAGAATCAGGCTGTAAAACAATTCTTTGCCCGCTGTGTATAACAGCGCTATGCTGTGTGGAGAAAGTGTGAGGTAAACAAGTTCTTTCAGCTTTCTCTGCCTATCACAGTCTGAATGGTGAGATGTTTCCATGTTCTCTATTCTCCTCTCCATACATTCAGTGTGGAATAGACTCGATGTTCACTGAAAAGTTCATCTCAGCCTAACAGCCTTATGTGATGTGAAATTTGCTTTTTCTTGATCTTAAATTAGTCTGTGTCCCTGAGTGTTATGTAATGTAAGGGACGAGGCGTTGCTTGAGTCCTTTTGGGATTTATGTAGCCATGGGGGTGTGTTTGGAGATGTATGCGTGAGAGTTTCAGAACCACAGCACTGGACTGGTTCACATTAGTTGTTTATCGCGTGTAAATGATCCAGAACTGATGTTAATCAACAAACGCACATGCACACAAAGCCTCTGAGCTCATCTCTTACTCGGGGGTCTGGCACAATCTGCAATGCATCACGCAGAAATTTACAGGAATATTTTGGCGCTGTCGAAACCACCTGAAAAACAACTGCACATTCCGTTTCATTGTGTTTGTGCCTGTATCATACTGACATGGCTGCTGCACCGCATGTTGTTTTAGCCTTTTGCTTCAATACGAATCACATTTCACCTCAAGATTATGCACTCTGACAATTACAGTCTGTAAAGTTGCTGTTCAAGTAACAGAACACACGTAATGTAACACAAAGCTTTGTTTTTAGAGTCAGCGCAAATGGGCCTACTGTTGATATAAACACTTAAAATTCAGGTAAAAAAAGCAGTAAGCAGAATGCAATGAATGTAGATACACTGACTTTAAATAGACTTGCCTTTTTGACTAAATTATTAACAGCATATATGTGTAATGATGATATTCCACTCAGAGTTAGAACTGTCAAGAAAGTTAATAATTTTATTTAGTCATGGTAATTTATAAAGTGAGTTATGCTTGGCTCTAAATTATTATTATTATCCTAGAAATTGCCTTTTGTGATGAAATCTCTTTAAAATATTCAAGCACATTAATCACAAATAATTATGACAAAAGTACTGTTGTTCAACATATTGAGTGAGTGCTTTATATACAACAGTAAAGAAGAAGTAAATATGTGGTAAATTTGACTTATTTTAGACACAAGTATTGAAAATTACTACTATCACATAGAATTTAGGATGGATAGTATGCACATTGGGACGCAGGCCATTGCTTGTTTTGTTCCTGAATGAATTAATGTGTTTGTATGACTCGGTTGAGTGACTCACTTAGCCTACATGTTTCCTTCTTGAATCAGTTAAGTGATTCAATGACTCACTTCGAATGAATCAATAGATTTAAACGAATCGGTTCAGAAAATGACTCACTCAAAAAGTTATTTATCGCCACCTACTGGCGTCACCGATGTATCAGCAGAAAGAATCAAAATCCCCCAGACTGAGTGTATATTAGGAACGTGCAAACACAGACAAGCGAATTGCTACAAACGCAGAAAAGTCACAGCCGCTGAGCCAATCAAATTCGATGGCCTATTTTGTGAGTTTTATTTTTAAACTCTTATCCGGTAATCATGACCGACTGAAAGTCATAAATATTCATTGATGCAAATATGGGCAACTTCAACGTCACGTTTCGGAGGTCTATCATGGTATGTATAAATTGTACAGTTGTTTTATAGGAACGAGAGTTAGTTAACTATTTGTTGTTGACATAAAGGTTTTTGTTGCTACTAATATTTAGTTTAGCTCATCAACTTGTATTTTTTTGTAGCAGCACACAGTCTGTACTCTGCAGGTGTTAATGGACTTCTTCACTCGTCCATCTCTGAGGGATAGAGGCCTTGTTTCAGACGTACACACCAGTCCTCTATGGGATTGCATCAAAGGCATGTATGAAGAGGTATTTCCAGTTTTGTGCCAAATACCTTGTTGAAATGAACACACTGAAATCTGAGAAAGGAGAAAAAGAGGAATGTACTGCAAACAATAGAATAGAAAGAGGTGTGAGCGTGTCCTCATGTGGCCCAGGACAGTTTCTTGTCAGCTTGTTTTTATGTACATCAGCATATTCAGTGCTGTCAGTCTAGGCTAAACTAAACTGGTGTGAAACCATATGAGCATGTAAGCAAGCTAGAATGCAACCCACATATTTAGGATTTGTGGGACCAAGAAATCATCATGGAAACCCCATATCCGTTGACCACTAATTAGATTTTTTTGGGTATTATCCCCTCGATGTATGTGGTCATTATTATGGCCCTGCTGAAAATAAAGTAACAGCTGTTATGTCAAACAAAGCAATTTGATTTGAGTTTTGTTATTTTTTATTTTTTATTTCTTTGCATCAAATGCACAAAATTATCAATTAGCATATTTATAACATTGATTTAAGTTACACATTTTTTCATTAAGCAGTGATTAAATGATATTTTCCTCACTGATACTGATTATATGAAATACTTAATCATATTGTTTTGAAATTTGCTTATGCAAACAAATATGGTAGTATTCCGTCAAGTATTTGTGTATGTGCTATTTTGTGATACAGATATGTGAGTGACTCACTGTTTTGTTTAATTTGAATGATTTAGATGTTGTTTATTAATTTCATTAAATTGATTTGTTTATTAAAAGCTCTACATCCGCCACATGACTCATACATGATTATAATTGAAGACAGGCACATGATTTGGGGAATGAATGGGAATAGTGTGGACCTTTTTGATGATTTGATGATCATAACAAAATTCTACACGTTTCAGCTGTTGGTTCCAATTTGGGTTTGTTCATCCTTTTATGACTCATGTCTTGCCATTTGAGGACCGTCACTCCATCCGGAGATTTTCTCTTTTCCCGTTAGTCATTTTGGGCAGAGAGCGTGACCCGTTGGAACTGGCAGTGAATTTGTCTGTTTCATCCAGTTGGCCGTGCGGAGAGAAATACGAGCTCCTGCTAAGAACTTGAGCAACCTTGTTTAATTTGTGCTGACCTCGAAAACAAGACCACTGAGAATGTCTGTTTTTATTTTGATTTTATTATCCAATCAGTCATTGCTGGAGGCTTTTGTAGGACCAGTGAACAATAACCAACATCTGATGTTGATTGTGACTTTCGTGTCCCTTGTCATAGCAGCATTATATTCAGCACACCAGGTGCAGGAAGACAGACAAAGAAAGGAAGAATAAAAAAGGACAGTCGTCATTTATATTAGTTTGAGATGTTTGTATAGGCCTTTGTAAGTGATGTAAACCATTCCCCGGTTATTAACTGTACCACCCATCTCCACCCTTACTGCAGCCACTCATTTCTTCTGCGGTTCACACAAGGATTGTACATCACTATGGTGACTGAAGCATTAAATCTGTTGCGTAAGAGCTGGTTTCTGAACTGCAGTTGACTTTACAGATGTTTTATATATAAAAGAATGATATATAATGTATATATTATAAACATATGTAAATATCTAAAATAATAAATATATATACTGCCGTTCAAAAGTTTGGGATCAGTAAGATATTTAATGTTTTTTAATGGAGTCTCTTGTGCTCATTAAGGCTGTATTTATTTGATCAAAAATACAGAAAATAACTGTAATATTGTGAGATATTATTTCAATTTCTAATATTAGTTTTCTGTTTTAATATACTTTAAAATATAATTGATTTCTGTGATCAAAGCTGAATTTTCAGCATCATTACTCCAGTCTTCAGTGTCACAAGATCCTTCAGAAATCATTCTAATATGCTGATTTATTATCAGTGTTGGAAACAGTTGTGCTGCTTCATGTTTTTTTTGGAAACTGATACTTTTTTCTGGATTCTTTTATGAATAAAAAGTTAAAAAGAACAGCATTTATTTAAAATTAAAATCTTTTCTAACAATATGATTCTTTACTATCACTTTTTATCCATTTAACACATCTTTGATGAATAAAAGTATTCATTACTTTCAAAAAAAAGAAAGAAAAAAATGTACTGACTCAACTTTTGAACGGTAGTGTATATTGTAACACAAGATTTCCATTTTGAATAAATGCATTTTATTTATTTTTTTTATATTCATAAAAGAATCCTGAAAAAAGTATCACAGGTTCCAAAAAACATGAAGCAGCACAACAGTTTCCAGCACTGATAATAAATCAGCATATTATAATGATTTCTGAAGGATCTTGTGACACTGAAGACTGGAGTAATGATGCTGGAAATTCAGCTTTGCATCGCAGAAATAAATTATATTTTAAAGCATATTAAAATAGAAACTGTTATTTTAAATTGCAATAATATTTCACAAAATAACAGGGTTTTTCTGTATTTTTTCTGTAAACTTCGGTAAAAAATATTAAAAAAATCGTAATGATCCCAAACTTTTGAACGGTAGTGTGTGGTATATATATATATATATATATAATTTTTTAATTTTTTATGTATTGAACCCCCTCCCCCAAAAAAATGTATTTCACTTGACCACTTTCACCAGCCATTTTGAGTTTATGTTGTCATAAATTATGTGTAAGGGTCAAAGGTTATTATAGACCATAGTAGTTTGGATGTAATGAATAAAAATGGCTTTTAAAGATATATCCAGTGTAGTGGACAAATGCATGATAAGGTTAATTTTAGTTCTCATATATGTTTGTGTGGCAGAATATGTGCTAAATTCCATGCAAAGGTGGAAATAACTGATTGGCAGGAATACAGTGACATCGCCGCCGCCTCGTGCATATGTGATCGTGTTTGTGTACATTATATAGCCTCAATAACAAATGGATCAGGCTGTCCTGTCTCTAAGCTGCTTCTTTATGATGTATCCATGTATGGCTGATGATTATTGGCTCCTGCACTAATCTCTTATCTCTGACCTTATCGTATTGAGCCCTGCAGTAAAACGGCAACACAGACAGATTGTTTGTGTGCATGTCTGTATGTTATGCAAGTTTGTATAAAGTATATATGTTACTCTTATAAGTAAATTGAGCATTTTTAACGTTTCAGTTTTATTAAACTGTATATATATTATGCATTTTTATTTTATTATTAGTGCACCCATACAAAAGTTTTGATTGTTTAAAAAAATCTATTTATTTATTAAATTTAATACAATAAGTAAATAATACACACAAATATACAGACAAAGAGTTGCATAAAATAAATTTAGCTTGTAGACCATTATGTATGTCTGTATTCGTGATTATTGTTTTGGGGCCTGTTCAGTGAGAGGCTTTAGACCATCTAAGACTGTGTTGTAGCAACAAAGCCTGGAAGTGCTGTTTTCCTGGAAGTGTCTGGGGCTAAGTGGGCATGTCGGTGTTCCAGCATCTCTGCTCGCTTGCATGTGAGGATGTGTTTATGCTTTTTTTTTCTTAGTGCTGATTCACTTACATTCATTTTCCCTGCGTTTTGGAGCAGTCATGACAGGTGTGTTCATGGCTGACACACAGCAGAAGGGTGTCGAGTTTGAGTCGGATCCAGCAGTTCTGTCTAGCAGCAATAACCACTGACTTAGAAAGCTGAAAGCTTGAGAGACGGCCAGTTCTTGTTATCATACTTAACCAGTCTATCCATACTCTCACAAACTACTCACACCCATATGCACAGCAGTTATTTATTACAAGTGTGCATGGTTGCTTCATTGCACATTCTGAAATGTGATATAAAAAACTAAAAATCTCCAGACTTGAATCTTTGTGCTGCCGAGTTGAACAATTACGAACGCGCCTGCCAGAAGTATTTATAAGGATATTTTTTACTGGTTTCGGGCTGAATGTGTTTTTCCACATAAAGTACACTTTTTAATTGCCCCCTGCTTGGACAAAGCATTTCTCTTAAGTGCTGTGAAATGGTAATAAACCAGATAGCCAATCCATTGTGGGATTGAGTCTCTGCATTATTAGCATTGCAGAAGGTCAAATGTCATCTTACAGGGCGCTGTGAGCCTTACGGGCCTCAATGAGGGCCTCTGTTCAGTTGAGACACTGGCAGTCTTGGACCACTGACCTCAAGCTTATTTAAAGTCAGGGAGATGCATTCAAAAAACAGCTGTGGTGCAAGAACCAAGAGAGGGCAGAAGGAAAGGAGAAAGCTTTGAATCCACATGCATATTTTTTGCCAAGAATTTAGCCAAAAGAAGGTGTCTCAGGGGCCATTTACACAGATTTTGCAATGAAAAATGTGAGACGTTTATAGTTGAATTGTTAATTTGAGCACTATGTTTTTAAAACACTGGATAGTGCAAGATGCCGCAAAAAAAAGCTCAGGTGTCTACTGTCTAGCACGTATACATAGAAAAAAAATCGAAAAGCAGTGCAGTGGTATACGAAAACACGTTGTGTGTGAAAGGTGTCTTAGAAGTTTAATGCAGTATGGCATACTTTGCAGAGAAAGACAATCCCAGAATGCATTGCAACCAACTCTGAAAAAATGCCCCAATTCCCTATAAACACATACATATATATATATATATTCAAAAGTAGTTGCATCTAATTAGTTAAACTATTTTACTAAATATTTATGTGTGAAATGTATTTTAAATGATTGCTAGAGTATCACACTATTAGCTTAGCGGCTCTACTATATTCACTCATATTCATAGCAAACAGAAAACACTAATTAGTAATGACTATTTTTCATCATTTTGAATACAGTGGTTATTTAGGTTTTTGTTCACAATATAATAATTTTTTGTTCTTTAGGCTACGTTCATGTTATGTTTCTGACTTCAATGCAAGACATGTTGTAATAACAAATTCAGGACTTAGAGGTACGAGTTTCTGAGGCAGTGCTTGCAACAAATTAAAACTGAAGCCCAATGGAACAGAGCTATGTGTGTGTGTGCAGTATGGTAGCGGAGCTCTCGGAAGAACAGCTGCTTATTCCAGCTGTCTGTCACACATGTGAAATGACTCACACACTCAGGGGTGGATATTTTCATCTTCAAAATACAGTCTTCCCACATATGCATCACCACCACTTTGAACGGCAACCAGCCCACAATGGAGGAAGGCCGGTGTGTTCAACAGTCCTCTGAAGCTTTACATTTTCCATCAGCCGTCAGGCCTGTTATGGTAACAAATAAAAGTCCCTGATTCAGCAGCTATAACACCCTCAAAATACCCTTAGAAAAAACATATCTTCCTGTATTTTTTTCCTGCCTCAGTGTTTATATTCCGCAGAACTCTGTTTAGGCTACACAAATGCATTATCGTCTCTGTTCTTCCCTCGGGTTGTGATATACAAGCACGGACAGGGCCGCCACACCCCACAGTATTCAGGTAGCACAAGAAACACAGGCCGCTCTGCTAGCAATTATCTGATAACGTTTTTAGGCAGCTTTTTGTATGTCAAAATAAAAAATGCAGAATGCGTCACAACAGATGTGTCCTCACATAGTGGTGTTTGCCCCTGGGGGCTTGTTTTTGTGATAGATCTGTTGTCCTGATGGCGCTGCTTATCGAATGGCATGCATGTGCCTAAACATTAGAAATGAAGAAAAACTAAAACCCAGAAAAACAATCTTGTTGAAATAAACATACTAAACCAGCTAAGGTTCTAGCTGGTTTGCCAACTTGTTTTAGAGAGGTTTTAGGCAAGTTTAAAGGGATAGTTCACCCTAAAATGAAAATTCTGTCATTAATTGCTCACCCTCATGTCGCTCCAAACCTGTAAGACCTTCGTTCATCTTCAGAACACAAATTAAGACACATAAAGTGTCTTTGCACACAAAGTATTCTCATAGCTTCATAACATTAAGGTTGAACCACTGATGTCACATGGACCATTTTAACAATGTCCTTACTACCTTTTTGGGCCTTGAATGTGGTAGTACCCTTGCTGTCTATGCAGGGACAGAAAGCTCTCGGATTTCATCAAAAATATCTTAATTTGTGTTCTGGAGATGAACGAAGGACTTACAGCATATGCACCAAAAAAATCAACAGCGTTTTCTGCGTTGTGACTAGGCCTGTGTGGGCTCAGTAATTGAAAGTTGGTGTTTTTTTGCCACTTTCTGCCTCTAATGGAGATGTTTTTGGTATGTTGTTTATTCTGTCGTACAGAGCCGTACGAGTGGGTGTGTTTGAACAGGGTTGTGGTTGAAGCCCTCAGGCTGTTTTTCATCTCTGTGTTACAGGTCTTGGCCTACAGTAAATGCAAACAGAGATGATAATATCAGCCATAAAAACAAACTTTGCATTAGCGCTAGTTAGCTAACACATGGGTTTGGGATGACAAAGAAAGATAACAGATGTCAGTTCATGTGCATGTTCACTCCCCTAGATCTCAGGTTTCTCAGTTTGTTGTTATGCTAAGGCTAACCCTGTTGAAAAAACCAGCATAAGCTGGTTAGGTATGTTTTGACGCTGGGATGCTGGTTTAAGCTGGTCCTTTGCTGGTTTATGTCCTTTGCTG
>NW_015660878.1:3194533-3261467 GCF_001515625.1 Sinocyclocheilus rhinocerous | reverse complement strand
TGGTTTATGCTGGTCCTTTTGCTGGTCCGTTTGCTGGTTTATGCTGGTCGTTTGCTGGTTTATGCTGGTCATGTGCTGGCAAAGGACCAGCTTAAACCAGCATCCCAACGTCAAAACATACTTAACCAGCATATGCTGTTTTTTTCAACAGGGAAGGTTCGTGTTTCTGCACGTGAATGTGAGTTGTAATGACAAACAAGGAAATGAAAGTATCTGCGCTACATCTTAGTTCCTGTTACAAACTTGCTTGAAGTTTTCCATACTCTTGTGTCACATTTTTGTCAAAATCTTCAGAAATTTACAGTTAAAGAATAACTAGCATGATTAGCTGTTAGCTCTTAGCTTTCTGCCTCTTTTTTCTCTTGTTTCTTGAATAATTCCTCGCCCCAAATGATAACATGATGATAGTAGGTTGTTTTGGTCTCAGTTTTTTGCGTGTGTGTCACAACATGATTTCGATGGGAAGCGTCTCACGTGCCTACGTATTTTTCTGAGTGCCAGCTATGTCTGGTTATCAGACGGCTGTTTGTGTGTGTGAATGTACTATTTGGAGGTGGGTATTTGGCTGCTGGTATAACCAGGCTATTGAGAGATTTATTCAAACAGAAGGCCCTGTGGGGGCCATGAGAAAAGGCAGGCATTGTGACTACAGATGTTTGTGTGTGGCTGCCTGTGTGTGTGTGTGCTGGGGGCGGTGGACTAGGCAAATGTGGCAGCCGTAAAAGGAAGGGGGAGGGTGTTTTTGAGTCACAGACAGTCATTGTTGTTGTCTGCTGTGCTGGTCAATGAAGACCTCTAGCAGGCCCTGGCGCTCTGGACTGTAACCCTGTTCTTTTGAGAGGGTCTTTTCATGTCTCTTGGCTCAAGGCTTGTGAGAGTTGAGAGCTGGCTTTTGGGCAGGGAGGAATGATGTGACACAGCCATGGTTTCTCCTGCCACTGGCTGAAGAAAGGGTGCTTTCAAATGGCAGGGCACGAGATCTCTTTTGAGGACGATGACAAAGACCATCAGCTGCCCCTCTTGAAAATGTTTATAGCTCAGACAGAATCCACCCTGCTGAAAAAAAAACATTAGAAACAAGCCTAAGCTGGTTTGTTAGTTCATGTATTAGTTTGTTGATGTGCCCTTTTAATAATATGCTCTCATATTGGTCCTGTGCTTTTATATCTATAATTTTTCACACATTTTTAATTAAACTTAGACTTTTACCCATGAGTGTATTTTGCATGTTTATTAGCATTTTGTTTTGTTAGCATAGCAGCATGCTAACACCAACCTCTCTTGGTATCATTTTGGAGTTTCACTCTGCCACGCTGCTAAAAAAGATAACTTTTTAAACTGGTTTGCTGGTGTTGTTTGCTGGTTAACGGCTTTAGGCACTTATTAGCTAGCCAAACTGCTGCAAACGTTTTTCATGTACAAAATACAATATTTTATAACTATTTTAGAATGCATAGCAATTTAGTGCAAAGCACTTTCATAAATGTAGTAAACATGCATAAAAACAAGTGATGCACATTCTTTATTCATCATTTTGTAGAAGTAGAATTCTTGCTGTACTTTTTGTAGAAAAGATGCATTACCATCTTTCTCTGACCACAGTGACTTCAACACATAATTTTGACTTTCCAACTCATAAGTACGAATTTCCGTGGAGCACCATGACTT
Source organism: Sinocyclocheilus rhinocerous (assembly GCF_001515625.1). NCBI lineage: Eukaryota > Metazoa > Chordata > Actinopteri > Cypriniformes > Cyprinidae > Sinocyclocheilus > Sinocyclocheilus rhinocerous. The sequence goes on along the minus strand of NW_015660878.1, from coordinate 3,259,799 downwards.
GTTTTTTCTGTAACTAGTGCATCTTGTGCTATTGCTGTAGAAAACAGCAACTGTCGTCTTGCTGCCCGACAGCGTGAAGGTCATTTCCAGTTACCCCCACCCCTCCACCTACAGTTTTCCTCTAATGTAAATGGCATGAGAAAGCGTATTATATGAAGGGCGCATCAACTGGAACGGAGCAGTCAGTAAAGCAGAGGCTGTGAAAGAGAAACAGCAATCATCTTTTAATGCCAAAAGCAAAAATACATGCTGCATTTTCTATTAATTTAACGCCTACTCTGTATATAAACAGTTGCTTTGTTTCAAAAGCTTGTGAGCTGCCTACATAGACAGCATGTTGCGCATCGAAAACACACTATTTGGAAATAGCATTACAGAATAAGATTCAACTTTTAAGGCAACATCTAGTCTGATATTGTAAGAAAATTTATCTATTGTACAAGGTGGATTTGTATGGAAACGTATGATTTCCCTAAACCTAACTGTCAGTCGGCATAAGCAGATCATAAGAAGAGATCATACACATTCATATGAATTATCCACAAATTTGCCAAAACATACTATAGTTACGAATTGCCATGATAGTGTGTTGGCAAAATCACGTATATCATTTCTGTATTGTGAATGGCTCAGTGAAAAAAATCATCCAAGATAGTAGACGAGTTGACCAAAATGCAGTCTTTGAATACTAAAAAACATTAATTAAAATAGTTTTAATCTCATTTAAAGTTGGTGATTTGCTCATTATTTGAGTGTGTGGTTTGTCTCATATGCTTATTAGTGCATATGTTAGCTTAGCAGCATGCTAACATCACTATTGGAAATCTTTTGAGTCGTGTCCCATGTAAGTAGCACTATTTGTAAGTAGTTGATGCGTATATCATCATTTATGATGTTTTATGAGTTACGTTCTGCGGAGCACGCCACGGAGGCAGCCATCAGCGTCGGCGCCATCGCGAACAGTAGATATTGAGAGTTTGGAAAATAGCTAATATGTTCTGTGTTTTTGCTTTGTGTTGAAACAAAGCCAAGAAAGAAACTGACTGATCAGCAAACAGAAAGTCTCATTTTCATTTTGTTCTTTGCTTTTTCTGTCCTTTTTACTTGGACACAATCTCTCTTTCACAGATGTTCGCAGGCTGTTAGCTAGCGTGACAAACATGTTAATAAATATTTGAAGTAGGTGACGTTATGATGAGCAAGAGAGGATGAGTGAGAGCTTGACATAAACAGTCTTTTATGATGACGGCAGAACAAAGTGCTTTGGATCACATGCAATTTTTAATACACTGGTGTATTAAAACGCCAAACCCACATGCTGATACACACACCCAGTGGCCATTCTCTGTGCTATCTTTTATTGAAGACCTTGGAGGTGAGATCATCAAGCAATCAGGCCACTGCACTCAGACACATGACCCCGACCAGCTTCGAACACATGACGATATTTGGCTAAGTGTGTGTGTGTACCCACACGTGAGACAGTCTGTAGTGTGTGTGTGTGTGTTAATAAAGGGAACACTGCAGCTGCAGTCAAATACGCCCTTCAGTTCTGTGTGTACCATTCCAGCTGAATTACATTAAGACCTCCATCATATCGATCCACAGCATGACATCACTGTCTCCTTAATGCATTTCCCGAGCAGGACGTTTTGGGAATGGGACAATGTGAATGTGAGCGTGTTTTTTTTTTTAATAGGATGGCTGATTATTTTTCCAGTATCTCTTTCAGATTGACAGTTTAGTTTGTCCATAAATGAAAATTGTCTTCATTTACTCACCCTCATGTCATTCCAAACCTGTATGACTGACTTTCTTCTGTGAAGATATTTTGAAGAATGTTCACAATACTCACTTCCATAATTAAAGGGACAAAACTAAAAGCATTTTAAACAACTTGTGCACTGTATTCCAAGTCTTCTGAAGCCATGTGACAGCTTTTGTGTTAGGAACAGATGGATTTCTAGTTATGTTTGACTTGAATGTTATGACATCATGTGAATAGTATTCAAAAATAAAAAATGTTTTTTTAAGCAACTTTAATCTTGAAATTCAGTTCCAAAGGAACATTTGGCTTGATTCGGGTTGAAATATGGTGCACAAGCATATTCAAGACTTGTTTTTAAACATGTCAATCACTGCTTTGTTGGCCTGTGCCAGAGGATGCATGTTCTGGAGGATTTTGTGTATCTTCATGACACAATATACATAAGCGAAAAATATACTGTTATTGTTTATTCTGGACATGCATTTTCTTATGCATGTGTTTGCATTATGCAAGTGAAAGAGAGGCTCAATAATAATAACACATGCTTCTTTGTTTCTGTTATATAGGCCTAACTCAAGCAGAATGGATTACAGTTCCTCCATGAGATCATTGTTTTTGTCAGTGCATTTATTTCTATGCTTTGTCTGATATTAAACGAACACTGACTGCTTAGCAGTTCATTAGCTGATAATGTCTAGTGTTCCTACAGAACAGAAAAATAGGAACGGTCCAATATAAAGAGTTGAAAGGGAAAGGAGTTGTTATGTTGGTGCTAGAGAACAAATGACAGATTCATTTTTAATCCGTGGCCTGTGGCTCATTCACTCGCCGATTTAGACTTCACATCTGAAGTAGGTCATGTAGTCTGCGTTCGTAGAGCTGCTGTCTATAATCCATGCTTTCTATGGCTGTTATCACTGCAGCTCTCTTAAAGCTAAAAACCTGACTTATGATTAGTGGTCGACCAATTTTGGTTTTTTGACAGCCGATGCCGAGGCCGATATCTTGGAAAGCAGGGGGGCCAATACATAGGCGTAGCTTGACGTTTGAGCTTGGGGGGGGGCTATTCTTACGCAAATGAGATTGAGGGAGAAGTTAAGTTTGTTTTGATTTATTAATTTATTTGCAATAACAATTTAAAATTTATTAACTTTTACGTATTAACTTTTACATGTATTATTAACTACATTATATGCATTTTTACTTCATAGAAAAAACGTTATAAATAAATATTTAGTAAAATTCTTTAATCGCTATGGGCCTGGCCCCCCCACAAGCTACGCCCATGGGCCAATAGCCGATATAATTTGTTTTTAATTTAAATTTAAATTAATATTTAAGACATTTGAAATCATTTGACAATGGATTAAAAAATAAATGTGTAAAATAAACATACTTATACTTTAGATGACAAAGCATTTTTTACAAATAAATAAATATTTAATAAAAATATAATTAAAAAGGAAGTAAACACTGTAACCCAACAGGGCAAGTTTGTGTGGATTGGGAATCATATTTTTCAAATAAAACCAGGGTAACACTCATTTTACATACAGCACACAGAGAAAATGACATGAATATGACAGTGGGCAAATGCATAAAGCGCAGCATAATTTGAAATCACGAGTTTAAAGTTTAAAGCATTCAATTCGCACGGACTGACCGTCACACAGAACACGCGATCATGCTGGATTAAAATGCACACTTCACAAGATCTCACAGCTGGATTCGACTAAATTTGCAAGGTTTGTGAAATTAAATGTTCATTAGTCATTCAAAGATTTGTTTAAATGATATAAATGCGTATTTGCTTAATGCTGACGGCAAACGAGAAAGTGTTATCATTACTAATTATCTATTACTAAATACGCTCTCAGCGCCGTCAAAATAAAAGTCCCGCCTCGAACACATCGGCCAAGCAGAAAATTTTATCGGCCGATGCCGATATTTGAAAAATGCCAAATATCGGCTGATGTATTGGCCTCGGCGATATATCTGTCGACCACTACTTGTGATCTGCTTCTCTATATATCGCTAAACATGTTTGACAATACCATGTTGAAAAGGCTAGGTTCAAATCAGCTGGCCTCTAGTCTACGCCAGTAAATAGGGTTTTAAGGTATTTATCATAAAAAAGCCATTATCGTGCTCTTGGGAATGTCTTGTATTGACAGTGGCATCACTGGTGATTTGTGCTAGTTATTCCCATAGCGAGACCACAGAAACGGTTTCATTGGCTGTTAGTGTTCACTTCTGTTTAATCGTATGCATTCAATACGAGGGACCATCTAAAGAAACTTTAATTGCACTGGTAATGACTGAGTTATTTCAAAACTGCAGTTTGTATTTACTCAGGTTATCTTTGTGTAATATTAAAATTTGTTTGATGATCTGAATCTTTTAAGTGTGACAAATATGCAAACAATTAAAAAAACAGGAAGGGGGCAAAAACTTTTTCACACCACTGTATGTGCTAGTGGCTATTATCACATACCTTTTTTCATAGATATAAGTAGATAGATAGAAATAAAAATACAAAGACAGCTTCAGAGTCAAAAATATGCCTACAGCTGCTTGTGCTCTTTGTACCTTTATCTGCATGTAAAATTTCAAAACACATCACATAAGGGCTTGCTTTTTTTTCTTTTATTGATTTGAAGAAAATGGAAATTAGTTTAATTACACTTTAGAGGGAAAGTGGATAATCCAACCTTCCATTTCATTACCATGAATAAAAGAAAAAACGTTCAAACTGTCGCTATGGAAATGGTGATGTAATAATGGCGTATTTAGTATTCATGTCTCTGGGTTGTAGGATTGTGTATCTGTGAGAGAAAAAAACAGATTTTCAATTGAATTGTTATTGTGCCCCCTTTATTAATTTGTGTGATATTGACGTATGATAAACCAGAATAGATTAAGGCTTTTGAGATTGAATCTGCCAGCCTTTCATTCATTCAGAAGACAGAACTCAACACCAATCAAAAACAGATTGGGTTCAAAGGGAAATCCTTTGGCCTTTTTGAAACTGACAAAAGCTCTTTAGCTGACACAATCCATATCAGAGCGGAATACTGAATTTTAATGAGTTATAATTATGACTGGTCTTGAATATCTGAAGGATTGAGTTTTGAGGATTATAATACTCAGATCGGTGCCACAGAGAGACTCGAGGCATTTGGAAATTATGGCTTTCCCCCCATAATCACATCAAGTGCTGCTTTACATTTCGTCCTCCTACAAGAATCCTAAAGAATTCCATCCTTTGAAGCTGATTTCACAGAACTGCTTTGCTTTTCCACCTTTATCTTGCACCCTTTCACTGTAATTTTACCAGGAATGCCTATACTTGTTTGAATCTTATTTTTGACTTTTTGATAAGCCACACACCCACATATCTTCAAAGAAGCCATGGTTACCTCCTGTTTTAGCAGACCATGAGAGCTTTATCAAACCCAGAGCAAAACCAAAGCACAAGCTAACGGTAAACAGCTTTTAATCTTCAAAGCACTCTACAGTTAGCATGTTAAAAGAAGTTGTTTTCACAGACCATCTAGCAGGGGGTTCTGTTTAGCCTGCATTAGTCACATGGGACACTGAAGTGAAGCCATGAATTAAACTGCAAACTTGTTTTTCAAGAAAAGTTTGAATGTATTGATGTTAAAAATGAGATGCATAACAAGATAAAAATTTGGATCAATACCAGGTCAAAATTAATATCAAAAGTAGTAATTTTGCTAACACCTTGAATATGTGTGAGTGTAAACATCTCATTATTAAATATATATTTTCAAAGTATAAAGTGTTGTTTTAACAAGTATAATGAATTCTTAACTCCTAAATATCATGTTACCATATATCATATCATCATGTATAATATAGTATATACAATGTATCATAAGTATAATAACTTTTTGTGCAGTCACACATTATATACAATATGAACTAACTTTTTCTGCTGATTATGTTGGTTATTTACAAAAAAAATTTTTTTTGAGTTTTTTTATGCCAAACTACCTATGGCTTTCTTTTCAGGAATTTCATATTTTGTTGAAGCTTTTTAGTGAAGCCTTCATTGTGATATTAGTACATTTTTACTTCATGTCCTCCAAAATTCTTATTTTTATTATATTATTTATTTATATTATATATGTTATTATTGTATTATTATGTTAAGTATATATTTGTATATTTATTAATCAATATATAATTTATATAATAATAATAATAATAATAATAATGATAATAAAATAGATCCAGAAAAAATGAGCATCATGTCATTGACTCATCTATAAGAAGCTGACAATGCCCCCTTAGATGAATCCATACTAAACTGTTCCCAGAAGGCATATACCTTTCATTAAATGGACAACTATGGCTTTCTTCCCATGTGCATCTCTCTAATAGTGATGACACTTCACTGGCCAAAACACATTTGACCTCCTTTCTCTCCTCCCTTCTTTGTAATCAGACTGAGCCACAGGCTCGGTCAGGCTTGACCTCTCATTAGCACTGACCTGAGGTCAGTGTAACGGCATACACGCTGATTTGACGTGTTTGCCCCGGTTTCCAGGACTCTTTTTCTCATGAACCACTGGAACAAAAGCTCCATAACGCATGACCTTTAACCTCTCTGGTGTATTTAAGGCTTCGGGTGGGTACCTGTGGGCCGGGGCTGGAGAGAAGAACAATGTGTGAGTCATAGAATTATAAGGAGAGGGAAAGAAAAAGAGAAAAAGGCAGCAGTTACATGAAATGAAAGACCAAAAGTGCCGCAGGCAGTGGGGTCCGAAATCCTTCTCTAGTTTTTTTTCCTGTCAGGCCATCTAATTTGTTTTCTTGGTCTCAAATATCCTTCAGTTAAATTAGGTTTTCGTTGACATGAGAGATCGCTGTCTGAAGGGTGAATACAAAACTATAGAAGCCTGTTTCCTCAGAGTAAAAGATAAAAAAAGGTAACGGAGCGAGAAAGCATAAAAATATATGTTATGAAATATAAAATGGTAATTATGAGAAATAAAGTCAGATTGTGAGATACAAAGTCATGATTGCATTTTTTTTTTTTACAATGGGGCTGAAGTACAGTACAATAAGTTATTATACAATAAGTAATTAAGTACAGTAGGCTTCCATACAAAACTCCTCTGCTAAAAAGAGAAGGTGACTATCTTTTTTTAAAAATATTGGATGGTCATATCATAGAAATCAAATTTCTTGATGTTTTGAGATAAAAAACTTGATTTATTATGAAACATATGGTAATTATAAGAACACAGTCCAAAAAGAACATTTTTGGAAACTTGTAAAGTTGTATAGAGTAGACTACTACATTTGTCTTCATTGTTCTAAAATTTCTGATTCAGACAACTGAACTTTAACAAATGATCATAACTATTTTTATGTCAAAAATGCATATTGAGTGTTCGAGAGTTTGGCCCACGCAGTCGTGGTGAAGTTGTAAGAGAGAAGCAGGATAAATACTGTGGTTCCTAAACAACAGAACAACTAAAAAATACATTAAAATATTGGAAAGTCTTTCAAACCTTATGCTATTAATGGCTGTGCGTAGCACCTACATCTCTGCGCTTCATTCTGAAAGACCCCAGTATTAGAACCAGGATTATTTTTATAAGAATGACTTTATTTTTTAAAAATATCTGTGTTCATTTCAGTCTGATTGTAGCATTGCGAATGACCCATTTGAACTCAAATTGTTTTTTAAACCTGTTTATGTAACCCTATAGTTTTAAAGCAACAACAATAAAAATGTAAGCTTAATTTAATTTATGTTTAGTTTAATTTAAAGGGTCAGTGAGGTGGAAAATGGTCATGAAAACCAAATAAAGTTTATATAACAACAAAAACAACATGTGAACATGCTGGGGAAGAAAGTAATAATAATGTATGATATGACCCCTTTAAAGCAAAGGACACAGACAAATTAAACTCTTAAAGGGGTCATATGATGCGATTTCAAGTTTTTCTTTCTCTTTGGAGTGTTACAAGCTGATTGTGCATAGATAAGATCCCTGAAGTTGCAAAGACTAAAGTCTCAAAACCAAAGAGATGTTCTTTATCAAAGTTAAGACTCTGCAAGGAGGGGGCTTTGTAGAAAACGAAGCGTTTGAGAGAGGCGGGGCATAGAGGACCTACAATAATGTACAGTATTTGAAAAATAATGTGTTTTTTGAACATTAAAGCATGTCAACATATTCTGTTACACCAAATACACAAAATAATGATCTTTAAAAAAGCATCATATGACCCCTTTAATATGAAGCATTCAAACAAAACAGCCAGTTAAGTTTGTTGGGCAGCTGTTAGACTGAGAACAGTGCCTGAACAAAGAACAATTTCCCAGCTGAAATCTGATTTGAGCCAAGCACACCTCTACCCTTCAGACGGGTGAAGATCCAATCTGAAATATGATGAGCAGCACAGTGTTCAAGATTAAATTACATTAGTTCGTCCTTCTCTATTCAGTCCCTTTCCTTCCTCTTATCTTTCCCACATCCCCCATTTGTTTTCGCTCTGTCCTGCTGATGGTCTTTCACTCGTGGGTGTTTTGAGTGCTCATTTGTCTGTGATTGTGTATGAAGGTAGATAGGAGTCTTTCAGATGTCTGATTATGTATGTAGCAGGCACTGTGTGTTCCTGCTGGTGTCTTTATCTCAGACATCTGCTGTAATTCTCACACTCAGTTTTCCGAATCTCCCTCTGGGACCCCTCGGCATAATGCCATCTCATTTTTTAATGATGTTTAGAAACCGTATGCATTGATGGGCTGTCTGACTGCTGGGTTTAAGGGCTCAGCTCTGTCATCTATTCTACACACACACACACACACACAGATATAGTAATTTCTTGAGTGCTGCTGTTGTAGATTGACCTGAGGAAATTTCTGACATTGTGGAGGCAGCACGGTTTTGTCCATCCATCCATCCATCCATCCATCCATCCATCCATCCATCCATCCATCCATCCGAATACTTTGATTTGGAAGTCTTTGATGCTTACAAATGCTGCATTTATTTGATCAAAAATATATATAATATATATATATAATATTTGTATAAATGTATTTTTAAATATTATTTATATTTATTATTTGTATGTATGTTTGCAAAAATGTAAAGATGAAGGTCTAAATTAAAATATATGTAATTTTTTTCCTTTGAAGTTTAAATGAGCCTAAGTATTCATTTTCAATATTACTATAGTTAAATGTGCAAATTTACTGGAATAATGCTCATGTAATTTACACCTCTGCTGGTGAAGAATGTAGCAACAATAATAGCACCAAAACACAAGACCAGGAAGTAGCCTATGGGGGATGATCTTTTAGAATGTAAGATACCCGAGACACTCCTAGATGAATGATCAGATGAATAATGGTTGTATTGTCATTCAGATTAATCAGATTCAGGAAATTACTGTTGTCTTGTCAAGCATTAAGCAAGCAATTATGTTCTCAAGAACTGCTGATATGCTAGGATTTAGTCAATTGAGGATGTTCCTTCACAAACTGTTTTTTAAGAAACCATGGCAACCACTGCTTTGGTATTGTTGACGTTTTAATGATTCAGCACCGACGTATATCCTTTGCAGCTTTGCTTTCATTTGTGTCAAATATGACATCTATTCTAAGTTTTAGGCACCTGGGTCCAAATATATTTTTCCTCTATTTAAAAAAATTCTTCTTCTTCTTCTTCTTCTTACTTATGTTATTGTTTGTATAAACAGGTATGTGTTGTATAATTAAGAATAGGTTGTCACTTCCATCAAAACCTGTGAGAAAGCAGCTGAGATGCTCTGACACAACTGGACTGTTGAAGTCACAGGACTGGTAATTAATTTGAGACGCTGACAAAGGTCGGATTGATCCACTAGGACTGATTAATGGTTTCACTATATTATTTAACATGTGACTCAGGATTAATTCCCAGAAAGCATTAAAGTGCTGTAGATTCAAATGGAGGAGCATCCATATATCCACTGCTGGCAGACTCATCACTGTAGTGGATTACATATTTAAGGTGACTCTACCCATATGCTTAAAAATGATTTATGGCTATTACACTGTTTCACTCTTTCATTTAACTGCATTAAGGCTTCTAATCATTTGGTGAGATTATTTGTGCAATAGTGTGTACTGTAATGGACAGATCAGTGGTAAGTCAGCAGGAAATGGAGTTTGAGGGTGGGTCTGTCTGAACACACACCTTGTTCTGTAGCCATTGAGAGTTTGCCTCAGCTGTGCACACCTGTCTTTTTCTGTCGCTGCACGTCTCATCACTGATTCAGTCAGAAGAGACTGAAGCCTATAAACAGACAAGAGGAGAGAGTGAGGGATGATAATGAAAACTTGTTTGTTTAAACAAAAATAATGCAAAAATGTCAAGCTCTCCTGGTTTTAAGGTAGATTTTTACTGAAAAACAAACAACAAATAACTCATTAAGAAAATTTTTTTAATTTAATTTTATTAATTTTCCTTTTTTTTTTTTTTTTTGCCAAATTTCACAATCAATGGCTTTCTGCATTCACCAAGCAGCTATTACAGCTTTGTGATGTCATATATTAATATGTTAAGAAAGTAACATAATCTCTGACAGTTGATTAATTTGTCTATCTGCACGGATAAAGAATCATACTTAGTAAGATACTAAGATAACCTCTAACAGCATTCAGTTGATGCATTTGTCTATCCATGCAGATAAAGAGAAGCGCTTTCATTTTAGCTTCTGTCTAATGTGACTACATAACTTTCCGAAATAAACTGTCACAGGCTTTCACACGTCACAGGCTTATACCCCAACAGAACATTGTGACTGTCTCTCTTGGACAATAATGAGCCAAAACCGTTAATTGTACGGCTTTATTCACACATATAGCAATAGCATCAATGTGGATCTTTACCGGCAATGTTACAACATCTTAAACCTGTTCAACGGGTTCTGTTCACACATGATAAAAAAAAAATCACAAATAATTACAAAGAAATATTAAGAAACATATTAAATTAAATGTGACATTTTGAAGTAGAAAAACTAATCTAAAAAAGTATTTTCTTCTAAAGCATACTCAAATAATAGTAAACTCATTGATGAAATTGGCATGATGTGTGATGTTGCTCAGGCTCCAGGGCCTCCTGAGCATATGTTGACTCCGGGTGATGAGGATTAAGTGAAAACTGATAAACCTGTGAAGGGCAGGAGCCGCTTTGTCTTGAGTTTCTTCTCTGCTTGGTTGTTTTTGACATTGAGTCATCCTCACAGCTGCCATATTACACACCCACAGCTAATTTTCTAATTCGTGCTCCCCCTCCCATCCTGTGCTTGAGTCTGTTTTACACCTGACAGGTACATGTCCCAACAAATACCCAAGTCTGAGTGATAGTTGACTTACTGCCCCGGTTGGATGGGACTAGTTTCCCCAGAGGAGGTTGAGGTTTGCAGACGTGCTTTGCGATTTTCAATACTGAGAAAAACAGGTCTTTGTTTTTCTCACAAAGCAACAATAAAATAAATGACCTACTAACCCTAAACCAACTTTTCAGTAGTACTCTGAATCTGTCTGTCTGTCTGTTTGTCTATCTCTGTCTTTGCCAACTTTGTGTAAAATATAAGTTGATGGTTCAAGTGTCCCATTCAAGATAAATCAATCAGGTGAACATATTTTTTCTCATTTTTTCTGTAAACATTTTCATCAACCCTACCTCAAAAGAAAGATCTATTTTTACTTTTAGAAATGAATTATATGTAAATTACTAGATTTTTTAATCCTATCTGAATAACTTTATGAAATGACAGACATCATACATTAATAGGTGCACATGAGATGTAAATTAGAAAAGTAATCCTGTTCTTAAGGTAGTTATCTGTCATTATAACAGTTAATGAGCACATCTTAACCGGTTTTAAAGATGTGTCACTGGGATGTCAGATTTAGTGTGTCAGTGATGGACACTGTACATATGACATACATATATACATATGTGCAAGATGTCTCTTTAAATAGCTTGTGAGGGGGATGTGATGAGGTTGAGAGTGGGGAAAGTTTTTTTTCTTTTGTGTCGCTTTTGATTGTGTGAAAGCTGCTCCCGTTTACTGAAAACAGATCAGAGGCCTAATCTCTAAACCTGCAACCACAGCACAACCTCAAGCAAAGAGTCAACACACATCCAACCTACAGCACAGACTGCCTTAGTCATATAGTAAACCCAGTTTTATCATGTCCATTTACACCCTGAGGTCAAGCTGACCCTAGAAATGAAACTTTTTGTCCCTGATTAATAAATAATCCGACTGCATAGGTTCACATTTGCTGATAGCAGTCTTTTTTATCTGCAGTATTTAATGTCATCACTTACATTTGTGATACTTTTGAGTTCAGTAATTCTGGAAGGAGGATATTTTCCTTTCTGTAATAAGGTATCATTTTACTATCAACTCTAACTCTAAACTTTGTAGTAAAGGTCCTCAGATGTAGCAGGAAGTAAAATCTGGTCGGTGTTTTAATAAAGTAGCGTTTTTATAGCAAGTTGTAAAACGAGTATTAGTTGTTTGTGAGTGTATCTTGTGCATGTGTGATGGGTTTCTGCCTTATCTGATAAGGCAACAGCTGCTGAGCTTGTTATAGAATGACTCACTGTTGGCTGTCTGTCATGTTTCACTCACACACACACCCTTTTAAGTCCTCAGGAGCTGTGTCATCTATTTGCCTATTCGTAGCCTGAGACATGCCTGAGATCAGTGTGGACTGAGCAGACTGTAGCTGCTTGCACTGATATAATGCTTTTTTGTGGTGATAGCTAGGGATAGTCAGTGTGACATTTTGTGTTTTTAAATGTGAGATGCATCCTAATTATCTGGCTAAATACATGATATTAACATCTATACTTTTAAAAAATCAATCTCTGAGCTGATATGAGAATTTGAATGGCCAGAGGAAGCTCTTTCATATCTCTGGACATTTATTTGAGTATAATACTATTACTATCTTCTTCTTATATTTTGAGTATTATTTTATATTTTATTTTAGAATTATTATTATTTATAATAATAATCATAATGAACTCGGTCAGGTTGGATGGGGACCGTCGATGGACAGCCATTTTCAGGTCTCTCCAGAGACGTTCCATAGGGTTCAAGTCAGGGCTCTGGCTGGGCCACTCTAGGACATTCACAGAGTTGTCCCTAAGCCACTCCTGTGTTGCCTTGGCTGTGTGCTTAGGTTCATTGTCCTGTTGGAAGGTGAATCGTAGAGCTGGTTTCCTTCAAACATGATGCTTAGAATTGAGGTTCAACAGACCAGAGAATCTTGTTTCTCAGAGTCCGAAGGTCCTTTAGATGCTTTTTTGCAAATTCCAAGTGTGTTCTCATGTGCCTTCACTGAGGAGAGGATTGAGTTTGGCCACACCGCCATAAAGCCCAGATCAGTGGAGTGTTGCAATGATGTTTGTCCTTCTGTATGGTTCTCTCATCTGCATATATGATCATGGAGCTCAACTAGAGTGACCATCATGTTCTTGGTCACCAGTCTAGACAAGGCCCTTCTCCATCAATTGCTCAGTTTGGCTGGGTGACCAGCTCTTGAAAGAGTCCTGGTTGTGCCAAACTTCTTTAATTTGAGAATTATGGAAGCCACTGTGCTCTTGGGAACCTTCAGTGCAGCAGAATTTTTTTTGTAGCCTTCCCCAGATCTGTGCCTCGATACAATCCTGTCTCTGAGCTCTGCAGGCAGTTCCTTTGACCTCATGGCTTGGTTTTCACTCTGATATGCATTGTCAGCTATGAGGCCTTTTATTTTATATACCTTTCCAAATCATGTCCAATCAACTAGATTTACCACAGGTGGACTCCAATCAAGGTGTAGAAACATTAAAGGCGATTTTCTCAATATTTAGATTTTTTTTGCACCCTCAGATTCCAGATTTTCAAATATTTGTATCTCGGCCAAATATTGTCCTATCCTAACAAACCATACATCACTGGAAAGCTTATTTATTCAGCTTTCAGATGATTTTTGAAAATTGACCCTTATGACTAGTTTTGTCGTCCAGGGTCATATATATATATATATATATGTACAGTAGTCTAGTCAGTAGTCAAACAGCATTTGAAGTGGATAAAAAAAGTTCATCAAAGTTGTCCTAAGACAAGAACACTTTTAGGTTTTAGGACAACTTTTGATGTTTTGATCCACTTCAAATGCTGACTACTGTATGTATATATAATATGTATGTATGTATGTATGTATGAAATTTGACATTTTTCATATCTGTTTCATATCTCTGGACATTTGAGTATAATAATACTTCATCTTGTATTTTGAGTATTATTTTATATTTTATTTAAGAAATATTATTATTAATAATAATAATAATAATAATAATGAAATATTTCATTTCATTTCATCCTGGGATGACATGAAAATTGTTCTTTCATAGCTCTGGACACTTATTTAAGTATGATTTTATATATTTGTTTAGTTGGTTGGTTGAAAAATCAGTCCTCTCTTGCCTTTGCATTCTAGAGGAAAATTTTAATAGTCAGAGGTTCTTTCATAACTCTAACTCGCACTCAATTAAACTCTAACTCACACGCAATTATATAAAATTCAAAGTATTTAAATGTTTGAGTTCATATTTAGATATTTTTCTTCCTTTACACACAAATTAGCGTTGACAGAAGAATTACTGTAGTACAGAACTCTCTTTATGAATTCAGTGACGGGAGAGAGTTTACAGTGTGTTTAGGCTCATGTTAAAACACACACAAACACAGACCTGCTACCGGATGTGACTCACAGGGTGGTGAATGTGTGCTTCAGCTGAGACGAAAACCTGGAAGACATCCATATGGGGTCTTGAACGTGTCCTCACACACACACACACACTCACGAAGAAACACATAGTACTTGGCAAAACCGCAAGGACATGGACACACGCACACCGGGCAGGCTGGACAAGGTTGTATCCTTTCTGATATGATATTGGGGTGTGTGATATTTCGTGATTACAGCGGAGATTAAAATAACACCTACAGCATATGTACGAAACAGCTGAAGCGGTTCAAGTCTAAACCCGTAACATTCCTCCCACAGCCAGACTGTGTTCCATGACTTCAGAGAGCTGGATCAGCCCTGATTTGCTACGCCTCATTTAAGGCAAAACCGCTTAAGTACAGGCCAGAATGCTGCTGTGATGTTCCTCAATCCCTCTGCCACCCTGTCTATGGGCTTTGCACAAATTATATTTTCATATTTTCATTTGAATGCACTTACAGATGCTCAGGCCTGGTGTAGGTGGTAGATTTTTGTTAAAGAAAATGTTAACTCTGATGAATCTGTTGAGGAGAGTGTTGATCTTGTCAGCAAAAACGTTTGTTAACAAATAGGTTTCTTTTTATTTAATCAACAGACAAATACTATACCTTCTATATCTATCTACCTATCTATCTATCTATCTACAAACACAGTATATATAATATATAAATGTTAAATGTTATAAATATATATAATAGTGTTATAATTTTTTGATATGTATAGACATTTATATAATTAAATAATTTGAAATAAAACGTACTGTTAAAAGAAAATTAGTAGAACAAATAAAAAAAAAAACTGTAATACTACTATACTATATACTATACCTTATATAAATTAACAAATATGTATGTGTCACGATTCGCTGTGGGAGGAACGAGAGAGAAACGTGGAGTACAAGCAAAAGTCTTTAATCCAGGAATCACGGGATAATCCACAATAGGAACCACAGGAAACACACAACATCCAACAAGTAGACCCGACCGAGGAGAAATGCACAGACAAGAACTTATAAACACAGTACAATTACCAAACACAGGTGCACAGAATGACTAATTAACTAAACAAGGCGGGAGGGGGCCGGCAGACAGAGACCAGGGAGGTGACGATGGAGGGAGGAGCCAGGGCAGAAACAGGAGGGGCTTGGCGCAGGAGGAGCCAAGCTGGACCCAGGCCACAGCCATAATGACGGCCCACCGGGCATTTGTGAGTCTCCGGGCATTCAGGGCTTAACTCTGGATCGGAAGCCCCCTCTAGGCTGAACACGGGAACAGGATGGCGCTCTGGAGGAGCGGACACTTGGGGGCGCTTTCGAGGAGCGGGCACTGGTGGACTCGGGGACTGGAGCCCTCTCCTCTTCGCTTTGGCACTTTCACCGCCCCATACTCAGCTCACCCTCAGCCGCGGTGCAGGGGGCGGAGCTCGTCTCCACGCTCACACCGTCCGCGGCTTTCTCCCTCGTGACGGGCATTATCAACGGCTCTCGCACCTGGTCTGACGGATACAGCTCTATGTCCGGGGCGATCCTTTGCTCAGTCACTCGGCTTTGCGCTGGCTCGCTGATCGCGGTGGGAATTGGTTCTCTGTCATCGGTGGGCTCGGGCTTTAGCTCCACACAGCGGGGAGATGGTGCGCTGGGCTCTGGGTCGGGAGTGGAACTGGCGAGATTCTCCTGGGAACAGGCGGGGGACGGAGATCCATTTCTCGCCAGAGTCCACTTCACGAAGGCGGCGAATTCCGCTCGAGGACCATCTTCGGACAACGGCGCTCTGCACGCGGTGTTCAGGCTGGCGTCATAAAACGCGCAGAGCGCGTCGTCCGGGTAGCTGGTAAATTCGGCGAGAGCCAGAAACAGTCTGGTATGGTCCCCGAGCGAGCGCTCCCCCTGCTCCAGCAGGAGGAGGAGGAATTTGGGGCGAAAGAGGGGATCCATTAGGGCACACCACGGAAACAAAAACACTGAGAGAAAACTGGAAAACAAAACAGAGGGTAGACAAACGGAGGTTACTGTTTTTGGTCGGCTCTTCTGTCACGATTTGCTGTGGGAGGAGCGAGAGAGAAACGTGGAGTACAAGCAAAAGTCTGTAATCCAAGAATCACAGGGGATAATCCACAACAGGAACACGGGAAACAGACAACATCCAACAAGTACACCCGACCGAGGAGAAATGCACAGACAAGAACTTATAAACACAGGACAATTACCAAACACAGGTGCACAGAATGACTAATTAACTAAACAAGGACAGGAACATGACCAAATAAGGGAACACAGGAACAGAAACAGGGGCAAAACATAACAAAACAGGTCCATGATCCTGACAGTATGTGTATATATACACACACACACACAATATATATAATATATGAAATATATATATTTTTATATTAATTAAAAATTTAATAACATTAATATTAAATATATATATATATACACATACATACACACACATACACATACATACATACATATTTTTGGTGAGTATTATTTTTGTAAAAACTGGATGCCAATTCAGTCAAATTTAGTAATATTTTTAGTAACAGTAAAATTTTAGTATTAATATGGCAGGGCCAAATACAACATTTAAAGGATTTCTTTATCTAAAGGCTAAAAAATACAAAAACAAACAAATAGTAAAAATGAAGTAGTTAAGGATGCTAAGCCCAGAATATGTGTCTCAGCAAAGTTACACAGTATCTTTTTCCTGAGTATCTGATGGAGCCGGGGGCTTATGAGGATATTCTGGAATGGATTCCTCTCTCGCCTCTAAAAATAAAGTCATACCAGCCTGGCGACTAGGGGAGATATGGACAGATACGGAGTGTGGGGAGCACAGATTAGCACCCCTATTAATAGAGCCAAGGTAAGGTTGCTTAAACTCAGTTCAGAGGTTATCTAGGGCCAATAGTTTGAAAAATTACGAAAAAAAATTCTTCCCGAATGTCTCTTCCTGTTCGTTAGTGTTTCAAAAACGTGTTTTCAGAGCCTGTGGAAATGAATGGGAAGCGTGTGAAGGTCTTTGAGCCGAAAAGGGGTTGAGTTTCCAGTGGAATGTCCTGCGTGTGGAAGCCATGGCCAAACCACACAGTTGGGGGTTTTCACTTCCAACCGTTAGAAAGAGCACTCCCATACTTCCTGGATTAGAACTGGAGGAAAGAGAGGGAGATGAGTCATTGAGGGGTTTGGAGGTTTCATTTGGACCCATAGTTATATACCTGAAGGACATTTTCCCTTTTTTCCATCAGCAGTTTATTCATAAGCCATGCTGAAAATCTTTTATTGGCTTTCCTTTTTATGACTTACTCTGCATAATCTGAAATACTGGTAGAACTGCATTGAACTTTTGAGTTAGCTGTAGTTTTTTTTTTTTTTTTTCAGTTTTAACAAACACTTTCTTACCTGAGAGATTTAAATACAATGATCTATTAATGTCACTATCTGATATAACAACAGAAGGAGCCTCTAAATAAAATGTTTTGTAAATAAGTGTGGATCGAAAACAACAGTATCAAGTAAGTGTGCAAACTAATACTGGTATTTTTATTTCAAGTCTGTTTCTAGTTTGAACCAGGACTGTGAGTCAGAGACACAACCCAAACACCACACTCATACTCAGTCCAGTGAAAATCATTCACGGTATATGTAATGTGTGTAAAATGTGTCTGTGTGATGGGTGTGGGATACAGTGTGGTTAATTTAAAATGTCATTCCGTTATGGTAGAATGTTGCCACAATGTAATGTTATTACATTTATGAAAAAATATATATATAAATATATATATATAATCTGCTATATTACACTGGTGTTCAAAAGTTTGGGATCAGTAAGAAGTCTTTTATGCTCATCAATGCTGCATTTATTTGATCAAAAAGAAAAAACAATTTGTGAAAATTATTATAATTTAAAATAATGGTTTTCGATTTTAATATTCTGGTCTGGCAATGCTGAATGTTTAATATATTTCTTAGAGCCTGTGATACTTTTTTCAGGATTTACTGCTGAAAAAAGTGAAAAAGAACAGCATTTTAAATATATTTAATACATTTTAAAGTATATTCAAATAGAAAACCATTATTTTAATTGCAATAATATTTCACAATTTTACAGTTTTTTTTCTGTATTTTTACCAAATAAATGCTGCCTTCATGAGCACAAAAGACTTCTTAAAAACATTAAAAATATTACAGACATAAATAAATGTAATTATTAAATAAAAGTATATTATTAGAAATTACAAGTTGACTTGTGTCAACACTCTGAGACAACTGATAGTTTAGTTTAGATAACTGAGAGTTCTATCTATGTCCTTGTAAGTATATTTCTGTTCTTCTACCCTTCTATTCTCAGTCTTCACCTCTCTGATATCCCTCTCTCATGTTTACTCACTCTATCAGCTGCGTCAAGGGGAAAGATTGCGTCAGTTCTAACAGATGAAGGCAATATTCTCTAAAGAGAGGTCAAGAGTGAGGGATGGAGAAATAACAGGGTAATAAAACATTGTCTCAGTCAAGCGAACCCACAGCATGTCTTTTTATTGGTGTTGTCTTACATAGTCCATCTCATTCACCTTGAGAAAAGTGGGAAAGGAGCTTAAACTCAACATGTTTGCTTTCCTTCTGTTCTCTTTCACAGTCATTATTCTTGTCTGTGTGGAATCTGTATTCCGGTAATGGGTCAGTAATTGATAATATGGGGTATCAGTGTTACTTTTGATGCACTATGGGCTATGGAGGACTAAGTATAGCACTGTTCTGGTTTCAGTGTTAACGTTTAGAGTCAGTACCCCCACTGTCAAAATCCTACCTAAAAGAAACAGGGAAAGTTGATCTCAGTCCTGCAAAACGCATGAAATCCTCTCCCTTTGAGTCCCTGGACTTGTGGGTGGAGAGAGGACAGATATAGTGATGTTGTGATTCATCACCGCCACTAAAATTTGTATTATTTTCTGTCTCGCTGGATTTTTCCAGTGCTGGTGGTGAATGGCAACTAGGCCTGCTATGTTCTGCTTGGCTGCCATGTTTACCTGAGGCTTCGATTCAGTCGACTATATTAATTATTAACTGTTTCATGGATTTAGTTTAATATATTGTGATTCAAATATAGCCTATGGAAGTTATGGAAGCCTGTTTCTGTCATGGAATAAAAGTATATATGGGAAGTGGTTCATTTCTCAGAGATGTTGTTCTGACTGTTGCAGAAAGACCCCAATATGGAAGCAGAACTGCAGTATGATGAATTTGGGTTCCGGATTGATAGTGAAGGTTAGTGTGGGAATATCAGCACTCATAAAAAATTGAACAGGGCTCAACCTTAACACATATCTAGAACAACCACAGAAAAAAAACAACTAAAGAACTAAATCTATCTTTACATTGTAATGAATTTATGCACTAGGCTGAACTTTGCTATTTTGCATATTTTGCACTGTCTAAATGTGTATATATATATATATATATATATATATATATATATATAAATAATAATAATTGCAACTTTTTTATCTCACAATTAAGGCTTTGTTTCTCGCAATTCTGAACACAAAATTGTATGACAGAAATTTAGAAATTTTTTCTCTCGCAATTTTGTGTTTACATCTAAGAATACAGAGCTTATATCTTGGAATTTTGACTTTATTGTCTAAATTCAGAGTTTACATCTCGTAATTCTGTTTTCTTATAAAAAATAAAAAAGGTAATTGCGACTTTTTTTCCCTCACAACTGCGAGTTTATACCTCACAATTCTGACTTTTCTTCTCAGAACTGACAGTTTATAATTCGCAATTGTGAGTTAACATCTCGCAATTCTGACTTTTTCCCTTAGAATTGACAGTTCATATTTCACAATACTGAGGTTACGTTTTGCAAGTCAGAATTGTGAGAAAAAAGTTAGAAATGTGAGATGAAAAAAACTCACAATTGACCCTTTGCAGAGAGTTTGATTGACAGGCGATCTGACCAATCATAACACCATTTTTGTCTGACAAACAAACAAGACAGGAGAGTAGATTAACGTCGGTGGACCTGAACTTGAAAAATGGTGTATTGACATCTTTTCGCGGTTGAAACAAGATACCTTCTGATGTTCATTCATGTTTATTTCACGCTATAACTAGTAACTATTTTTGTGAGTTAGTCAGGCTTCCATATTTTGTTGGTTCATTTGAGCCAGTCTAAATGGTAGCCTAATGCTAGTCTCAGCCTCAGACGTCACGCCCACGGACCGCTGGCTGAACGTCTGATGCATATGGCACACAAAAGTGGAAACACTTCAGGAGTTTCGAAGTCGTCATCGGATTAGTTAGATTATACAGGATTTCCGGGGGACTTGTGTGCTGCGTTCTTTAACGTTCCGCCTGGAAACAAAGATGCCGTGACGCCAAACCCCCTCACGAAAGAAGAAAGCCGTTGTGTTTACAACTGTGACGACGAGCGCTTATCAGGATCAACTAAACGCTGGATTTTCAAAAGTATGTGAAATATTTAAAGTTTGCGGCATAGAATCTTTAAAATACATCCAAGAGTTTTACACACCGGTCTGCTATTGTGGCGAAATTTCCACGCCCCGAAACGTGACGCTGAACGAAACGAACTGTGATTGGTTGTTTGACATGTCGGTCAAACGGCCTCATGGGCGGGCCTTGGCCAATGAAAGCTGCCATGGATTCCAGACCTTCAGCCGTCAGTCTGAAGGTCTGGCAACGCGAGACTAGCCTAATGCTACTTTTTTTTTGTTTTACATTTTTAAAAATTAAGTGCCTTTTAAAAAAAATGAAGTGGCCTCTATAAAATGTGCTTTCTTAATACTGCCAACTAAACAGTGGCGTCAAAGAGATTTGCAAAGATGACCAGGCCTGAGACCCAACAATGTCAGAATAGTTATTTGCTAAATACTGACATCTGCTCTTGGACCAACCAAGATGTCAGTGTAATTGAACGATAGGTGTGCAGGGCAGGTCAGGTTGAGCCTTGAGTCAGCACATGGTAGTTCAGAGGTGATTTGCCTTTGGCCACAACAGAAAAAGCAACATAATTAGGTCAGAGTGTTCCTTGTAGTCCTTTAGAAACACCTTTCAGCGGTTTATTCCCACTGGTAAGTAAATACATAGCCACATACAAACATCCTAACCTGCTGTTCTGCTAATGCCAAGGTTTCTCTCAGGGACGAAAACAAACCGTGGAAATGTACGGGTCTACAACCTAATTACAGTATACAGACCGTAATTTTCTTTTTGCTCTTTTTGAAGCTAATACAAATTGTTTTGACAACCTTTTTTGGGGGTTATTTTCTGTCTTTGCCAGCAGTGTTCTAAAGCCAGAGTCATTTTATGCAAATATAGTGCACAAAAAAAAAAAAACATCCAACAATGTGTGTTTATTATATTAGACAGTAAAAACTATCAAAGCTTGTTTTTGCCTCTCAAGTGGGCCTTTCTTTCTTTCTTTTTTATCTTATCTAACAGACTTCCTTAAAATACACCTACTGTACAGAAAACGTGTGGTTGTGTGGGATGTACATGTGTGAGTTTATAAAGACACTATAGTACACTAACAGGGTCTTCCCCTTGAAGAGAGTGGGAAATTCCAAATATCACAGCAGTGAATACTACTGAATGCAGAAGTACATCTCTTAAATGACAGCGTGAGTCGTTATTATACGTATACATATCGATGGTGTACATGAGAAGTGTCTGCAATGTTGTGGTTCAGAGGAAAGGGTTAAAAGCCATCATCCAGCCCTTTTTTCACATGCTCTGTTTATTTCTAGAGTTGTGACGCAATGAGCCCACTCCTCCGCGCATACGTCACCTCGTGCCAGCGTCGTGATTGGCTCGTTGTTGTTGCTGTTGCTGCTGTTAGCGCGGGGGCATTACATAAGCCCCGCTCGCTTTCGTTACGGTCTACTCTGCTGGAGGACAGTGACAGGGGAGGAGGGTGGAGCCTATCTCTATGTGCTTTTTCGGACAAAACAAACCAAGTCACAGCACTGTACCGTCCTGGAACACGTAGTACTCTCCGAATTTTCCCTGCCTCGACAAATAAATGCTCAGCATAGGCATCAGAGAAATAAAACACGCGAAAAACAAGGATCATTTTGCAAACGGAAACAAAAGCGCATTGGCCATACAGCGCACGGAGCCTCTCAATGCATACCCTCTGTGCCCGAGGAACGATGAAGCCAGAGATAAACGCCGCCGTCGGGTTTCTGTCGAGATTCCTGCGGATTAAAGGACATGTGAACGACAGACAGCTCCAGACATTCAGCCAGACTCTACAGGACATCCTGGCAGGTAAGTATCAGTATTTACAGACGAATGTGAATGTTATTATATCTACTTTCTATGTAGGTGTCTCGTTTGTTTGTGAGAATTGTGGAAAAACATCGATCTCTTTGTTTATGAGCTAATTTATGTGCTTGGCCACCACATAGGCGGAAGCGCGCGGACGCGTTGGGCACGAACATAAACAGCTGAAAACATTGACAAAAACAGAACTTTATATTTAGATACTAGTTAGTTTTAAGGAATAAATGTTAAAATTGCGTGCCATATGTTGTAGGCAGTAAATTACATAATGCACAGCAAGTCTGAAGATATCAGATGTGGGGTTGATGTCTCTTTTGCATACTGGTAGTAGTGCATATGACACTGTGCTTGCTTGTGTTTTATTATAATAAACGTGTAAGCACACAGCATACTAAAAATGACCGCAACAATTTGAATAGACAATAGAATAACATTTCAGCTGTTTTGCATTCAAATGCAAATTTTACTTAACAATAATTTTAATTACATTACAGGCTTTTACATTTTATGCTAGTTTCCCTAACCAAATATTTGATCATATGAAAGAAAAAAGGCTCAAAAACAGAGTCCTTTAATCATTATTAATGTCAATAGTTAGCCATATAAATAACGTGATCTTTTAATGTTGTTGACCTTATCTTGTTTTGTTCCAACCACCCAATTTTTTCGAATGGACCAGCATTTTGTTAGACCCTGAATTTATGTGCTTGGCCACCACATAGGCGGAAGCGCGCGGACGCGTTGGGCACGAACATAAACAGCTGAAAACATTGACACAAACAGAACTTTATATTTAGATACTAGTTAGTTTTAAGGAATAAATGTTAAAATTGCGTGCCATATGTTGTGGGCAGTAAATTACATAATGCACAGCAAGTCTGAAGATATCAGATGTGGGGTTGATGTCTCTTTTGCATACTGGTAGTAGTGCATATGATGCACACTGTGCTTGTGTTTTATTATAATAAACGTGTAAGCACACAGCATACTAAAAATGACCGCAACAATTTGAATAGACAATAGAATAACATTTCAGCTGTTTTGCATTCAAATGCAAATTTTACTTAACAATAATTTTAATTACATTACAGGCTTTTACATTTTATGCTAGTTTCCCTAACCAAATATTTGATCATATGAAAGAAAAAAGGCTCAAAAACAGAGTCCTTTAATCATTATTAATGTCAATAGTTAGCCATATAAATAACGTGATCTTTTAATGTTGTTGACCTTATCTTGTTTTGTTCCAACCACCCAATTTTTTCGAATGGACCAGCATTTTGTTAGACCCTTTGTTAAGATTCAGAAAACAATAAATTAGAATAAAAATATGTGGTTAAGCAGTTGAATAACAATAATAATATAATAGTAATACAACAAGTCAATTTACGTTATACACAAATACAAGTGTTTGAAGTCAGATGAGAAACTCTAAATAGTCAGAAAACAGTATTATTACATCCTTGTTTTATTTTTGTTGAGAACAGGCGGTCACTAAATGCTGTTTGTAAACAAATGTAGTTGAGGCCCCAGTCAGACAAAATGGCCGTCGGTGGAGGAAGGGAGGCTGTGTGGCTGCTAGTTTCACATCACGTATTACTGTTGCAGTGGACTTGTTTAGTTTTTCTCTTTCCTTCCCGGCGTTTTCAACCCAACATATGTCCACACAAAGGAACAAAGACTCCTCACATTCCCCATTGGGTAGAAAAAGTGGGTTAGTTCCTTCTCCACACAGTTAAAATGTGCGTTTGAGAGCGGATTGCCAGATTGAAAACACAGGTGTTGTGTAAGATCGATCTGAAAATCTGTCTCTGCTTCCTGTTCTCTAATCACATCACTAAATACACGTTCATCACGGCTTTGTCCTAATTCTCAATCTCACAGCAGGCCTCGTTTCACAAATAACACTTCCTAATACAGCCACCACAATGTTATTTGGACGTTGACAAGCAACATTTTCACTTCGTTATACATGCGTAGTACGAGCATTGTTGCGGTTTGGGTGGGTTGATCTGCATTGATCATTGTATACTAGGCTTTCAGGAGAATGGGACGTCACGTCACAGACAGCACACAGGCGGCATTATCTAACCCAGGGCTACAGGTGGCCTGCGGGGGCCTGGCCTATTTCAGAGCCGCACAAAGAGGCTTGAGACCCATCCCTCCGGCTTCTGTTCTCCACCTGTCACCCAATACACAGAGCCAGAAGGGAAAGAAAACGCAATTGTGAGAAGTCATTTTCTTTTTTGGAAAACGAGTTCTTTGTGTAGGGTGTAACTTGGCACTTTTAAAAGTCGTGATTTGATGTTTAGCGAATGAATTAGCTGGTAATACGTGGACACAAACATTTACTAGCAAAAAGCAAAGCTGATCCATTTGGAGCTGTAATATTTAATCAGATCAGGTTGTCTGAAAGGGACGCTTTGTCTTTAAGAGGATGGTCCCTCTCTCTCCAGCTGCTCTGCCAGGACTTCACCCTTTTGCTCTCCTTGTGTTTGAAGACTTTGTGACTCTCGGGCCAAAAGGGGATTGTGCAATCAAATGGTTCTCTCTCTCTCCGTCACGTAGGCTTCTGACACAGTTGGTTAATGGTTGTTTATCTGTGTTCTACCAACGATCATTTCATACTGTGAAAAACATCCTCGCTCCCTTTTTACGGTTACTTTTGCTGCAATACAAGGCCGAATTATCATAATTTTTGTTTTCTTTTTTAAAACCGTGATTGATTTATTATGGTTAGGGTATGTGTGTGCAGTTATGTTTTTAGTAAGTCCTTACTTGAATTGCATCCATGTTTCCTTTATTGTCAGAATAACACAACAAAATAAAACAGTTTATATTGGATTCTGAAACTTACTGTAGTAATTTTTATATAAAATGCTGGGTTTTAAAACTATAAATGAACATTCTAGAACTTAAGCTAAAAAACAACCAACTAACCCTAACCATTGTCTTAGTGTAGTTAAGGATGAATATAATTAACAGTTACATAAATTGTAATATTTGTTTATCGAACATATGAGCTGTCTGCCATTTTTAGTAGTAATACCTGAATATTGTCAGCTGATAATGGAAATTTAAATATGCATGTTCATTTACACCTAATTTTACATTGAGTAGTATTTTTTATTAATTAATTAAAGTAATTAATTAGTAATTAAGTAATTAAAGTGTTCTTTAATTTCACTAATAATTTAGTATGCCCAATTTTATAGTTTAAGATAACATAAACATTAAACATCTCAAAATTAATATTTTATGTGCATTATAATTTACATTATAAAACAACTGATTTTATTTGACATTTTTTGAGACAAACTAACTTTTTGGCTATAACACAAAAATTTGTACAAACTTATCAATCAGAGTTTTAATATCTGTGCATTCCCAACTAAGTTAAAAATATATATATTTTATAAAGAATATAAATGGTGATAGTGTTCTTCAATAGCATTTTTTTTTTACATATCTTAAAATGAATGCCTTTAATGTACATTAAAATTAAAAGTTATAATTTAAAATGAATGATTTTGATTTAATTGTTCGATGATTGTTTTTAGAAAAAAGAGCATAGAATTAACATAGAAACTAACACAGAATTGTAATACTGGCCATGACTTATCCAGAATTTTAATATCTATGCATCCGTAACTGAGTTGATAAAAAAAAAGTGCAAGTTTCACAGAAAAATCAACATTTCAATCAAATAAATGAGTTTAATATTATATGTAATATGTAATGTCTGTTAATTTTTTGTTTTGTTTTGTTTACCAATGCTTTTTATTTAATACTTTATATATGCCAGATCACAAAACCTCCTCCTCCATCTCTCTCTTACAGAGCAATACAAGCACCACTGGTTCCCAGACCGTCCCAACAAAGGTTCTGGGTATCGCTGCATACGCATCAACCACAAGATGGACCCTCTGGTTGGACAGGCCGGCCAGCGCATCGGCCTGAGCATCCAGCAACTCTACCTGCTGCTTCCCAGTGAGCTCACATTGTGGGTCGACCCATTCGAAGTGTCCTACCGCATCGGAGAGGACGGCTCGATCTGCGTGCTCTACGAGTCCCTTCCCAGCACCAACGGGAACCCCAGCGTCACCACTGGAAACAGCAACCCCGCCTCCTCTGTCGCCCAGGTATCCCCGATGGTGGACAGTCACATCAGCTGCAAGGAGGAACTACTGGTTTTGGGCCGCACCAGCCCCACTAAACCCTACATGATGACTGTGTCCAGCTAAATGGGTCACGGAAGTCATTTTTATAAAATAAAAAAGAGAGAAAGGAGAAGGAGAAAAAAAAAAACAGGATGTGTCCTATTGTCCAGGTGATGGAAACCTCGTAGGTTTAATTTTCACTCGTTTGGTTGTCTGTTCTGTTATTGTGTTGGATCTACCAGAGGCTTGACCCTGGGGCAGCTAATGAAGACCTGAAACATCGCCCGGTCCCCCAGCTCACTCCTGGGGCGGCTTTTTCCACCATCGTCTGCCGATGTTGACTTTGCACTTTCGCTTTCACGGTTTCTGTTATCGCATAAACTCCCTCTAAAATGTTAAGGAATTACTCTCAAATCCTGTTTTATCATTTCACTGTTCACTGTCGAGCTGAAGCCCAGACCCACCGGCAGCCGCACCAGACCCGAGTAGCCGCTATGAGCCTATTTTTAGCTAAAACCGTTACTTTTTTGGACCACAAAGCGGTACTTTTGTCTCTTTTCTCGATGTCTGGTACGCACCCGGGCCTTCTTTTGGGCTTCAGGTCGACTTGAACTGGCTCTGCTGTGGTGGAATACCTGTGTCATACTGTTACCCACGCTAGCCGTCAGTGGCACTGTGATGCAAAGGTTCTCATGCTTGTAGCTTTTTCTAGGGGCTCCCTCCTGGATGAATGTAATTTCTAACAAAAAAGAGAGAAAAAAAAAAACTCAACGCAACAAAACATTTGATTTATTTAAGCCCCTCGCCATACCAAAATGAAAGATGTAGCAAAGTTTGTTTTTGTATTTGTTGACTTGGAACAGATGTGGTCTTTACTTTCTGCCTGGTTTAGAAAGGACGTTGAATGCACTTTGACATTTTAGACTGTGTGGGATGACGTTTCGAATCGACCCAGCTGCATTCCATCGCGTACCTCCTCATTCAGGTGTCGTAATTCGCTTTCTCTGGTTGCAATATTTCTAACAGGCGCTTCAATCCTGGGTCGTTCTCTCTAGCCGTTTTTATTCTTTCGAATGACTGATTGAGGCTGTTAGAGATTAGTTCTCCATCTAAGGCCAGTATGTGGCAAGAGACAACAGACCGGCAATCAAAAATCGGACCAATGTTTCCCATCTTATCGTAGAATCGCAGGGCCAGTGATGCTCGCTTGTTACAGAGGGTCTCCCGACGCGCTTTCCAGCCAGTCGTCACCGGTCTCAGTCTTAACTAGGAGTGCGCTGTCAAAACATATCACCTCCCTCCCTTGGCCTGGCGAAGGAGGGGGTAGGACCCTCAGATCAGGGCAGCTACAATCTTCTCCAGCCCCCTTCTCGCAGCCCTGAGGAGAGTTTTTATGCCAGCACACAAACCGAGCGCACTCCAAAACCTACTGAGCCTTACGTACAGGGCCGAGTCGGGACGGGAAGAGACATGCGGTGTGCTCCTGGTTCTGGCCGATTCTGTTTACATTGGCGCGAATGGGCGGAAATAAGCAGGTTGCAGGCTTTGCGTGCAAAGGACTGGTCTTGGCTTAGCCGCTAAACTGCCGAGACAAGGTGCTGATGGCCAGTCCTATGTGTGCTAATACTTTTGAACCTAGAGGACCATGGGTAACGCCGGGTTGTCGATGCACTGCTGTCCCTTTCTATGTTGTTTTGGTCCATTTTTAAGAGGCGGAAAGCCGTTTTTAAATCAATTTGACATTTTAAGTACAGGTCGAACCTCGATATTTGGATGCCGTTCGCCATCCCACCCTTCTGAATGCTTTGAACTCTGACAGGTGGCCCCCTTCGCATGATGGTTTTAATAGTAAAGCTTTTTAACCTCATTCTGGTGATCGTAACCAAATTAAAACAGACAAATCGAGTGCTTTTTAGATCTGCAGCTTTTAAACTACTTTACCCCCCCTCCTCCACCGAAATAACATCAGCAAACCATTTCCACTCTCCGTTTCAGTTCGGTAAGCATTTGCACACAAGTTTTAAGTATGGTCGTGAGTCTAAACTCAAGTCTATTTGGAGGCAAGAGCACATGAAATGCACTAATAGGTTAAACATTGAAGTTATGTGACTTTGAGACCGACACGTCTCGATTGGAATGTATTGCCAAGCTCAGGCCACAGACATTCATTGAAACCCTTATGGATGTGCAGGTTAAAATGTGAAAAACAGAAGGGAATGATTCGGTTGGGAATTTTTGTCGTTCATTTCAGAAGTGATTCATGTTATTGCCACTTTCGCATCTGAGGTGGTTCCATATTTGTAGAATGTATTGTTATTGTACAACATATGGTAGAGTAAGTACGTAACCATACATATGGGAAGTGCCAATAATTGATATTTTGCTGTGTGTAGATGTGTTCCTTTTTGTATTTCATATTTTAACATGAATTCCTCTTTCATAAGTGAAGCCATTTGTGTTAGGAGTGTTGGAGAGGACCAAAGTTGTTTTGGTAAAAAATATATCAGTTTCCATGCTCTGTGCTGATAGACTTTCCTTGTTTTTTTTTTCCCTCTTATCTTTTCTTTCTTTTCTTTTTTTTTTTTTAACAAAAAACAGAAAAAGAAAAAATTCTGAGCAACCCAAGATAAAGCTGTCTGTATCTTGTGATTTTTCTCGTCTGTACATCTCGTGTTCATTTTTTCCTCATTCTTGGGTATGTTGTGATGAACTGCTGTAAATTTGTACAGTTCATGTAAATTGATTGTGCGGAAGTTGTACAGATTTCTATATTTTAGAAGAAAAGTTTTTTTCTCTGTAATAAAAGATTTCCTATCTTGGCAATGTTTTCCCGTGGACTTGGTCTTATTCTTTATCAAAACATGCTCATAATCGCATTTCATTAGGTAATTCTTTGTTCTTTTTGGAAGATATTTATGATAACAGCACTGGGATAGTTTTGTATAACAGACCTGAGTATGCTGATATATGCCATTCCAGTTCCACCATTTTAGACAAAATATGCCAGACATTAGTTAGTAACAGAGCCCTGATGTCACTGACCTGCTTTTCAGTTTTTTTCCTGCGTTAGGACAAAGAAAGGAAGTTTGTATGGACTTCAGTAGAGCATGATTCTAGCTTGTAAAAATATTAGACATTAACCTGCTTAAAGTTAATTATAAATGCCCACCGTTACTTATTAAAAACATTAACAGCCAGTCAGAAAGAATCCACCCAACTTTAAATAGCATGAGCATTTAAAGTGGCAGATGACATAACTGCAACTTGTGTATTGGTGTGGATGCTAATATAATAGTTCTCATTCTAATGGTTAATAAGGCTAATAGTTATCTTTCTTGGTGTGAACAGGCCTTTAGCCCAAGGGGTCAAAATTTAGCTAGTTAACAGTTAGCCCCTGCTTATATAGGTGCTGTAACTACACCATCATTACCAAAAGCAAGCCTATTCTCTTGTTTAGCATATTGCTAATAATTCATTATAGTACAGAAGATGTTTTAGCAGTGATCTTTTTCCTCAGTTGGCTCTTAAAAGTATGCAATAGACTTTGTTTTGGATATTTTTCCCTGCCTGCTGCATTTTTACATAATAGCTCAGAATAGCTGCTAGTACAGTGTGTCCTTGTCGTGCTAATTAGCTAATTAGCATAATTTTCCTGCAGGTATGGAGTTACTGAATACATGACATTTATGGATCATGTGAAATCCCTCAGTTTAAACAGAGGGATGTTGAGAAAAGTTTAACACTACTTTCATGGATGTTGCGCTAGCTGAGTAGCTAGCATTAAAATAAATGGGAATGCTAATGCTTGGCTTTCTCCAAGCCTACTTTTTCCAAATAACGTTCTTCTAACATAAAGCTTGAAAATTACATAAAGTAAGGTTGTCTATATCGATAAAATCTTTCTTTTGTGTTTGGGAAGGGAAGGATCATTGTCTCTAGCAAGAGCAAAAGATCAAACACAAAGTATTGTGGGTACTGTGACACAATGTACAAAATGCTGACTCCATTTAAAAAAAAAATTATAGTAATAAAGTGAGTGGATTGACTGCACAATCCCCTAGCTTCTGTTTTCATGAGTTGCTTGGTAGCGCTCTGAATTAGAGGGTATTTCGATTCAGTAGACAAAGACTGAGATGGGGGTTGGGAGAAGATGAGTATAACAAAAGGGAGCATGAAAAGACCTGGATGGCTGTTCGTGTGACCTATAGTTGTCCAAACACTTGGAAAGCAGCGAGAGTGTTTGAAACGGGACATAAATTCTTTGGGTGTGGTTGTCGTGTTACTCGAACAGGTCCAATACATCTATTTACCTGCAGGCCTTGCCAGAAGTCGCCTTGCTTGTTTTATACTCTGCTTAAGTCATTCTGTCCAAAATACTCTAGCGTTCCTGGTTTTCCAAGGAAGTAAGTATGCGGTAAACATCACAAACCTATGGAAAACAGTGCTTTACAGTGTCTGGCAGAGCTTGAGATTGTATTTAGATGCTAAAATTCACAGTAAAAAAACATATCTGTGGAATTGCTGTAAGTGTGTGTGTGTGTTTCTCCACACTGTGTGGGCTCAGTTTGTTCTTCTTTCTTCTCACATCTGCCTTTCGGCACTCAACCACCCTCTCGTTCTTCATCTGCAGCGTAGGGCCACAACAAAAGAGGACCCGAGTGAAAGCAGCTGGAAGGAAACTGCAGTCTCTCTGTCACTGTGGGGGAGACTCACCTGGTTGCTTTTCTCTCTCACTCTTTCTTCTTTTATTCAGACTCTTTCTACTCCTGCCAGGTGTTCTTCGCTTTCATCCCACAGAACAGACTGAATATTTTCTGTAGAACTGGCAGGATAAGCTTATTCTTTTTTATTAATTATACATAATATGGAAGCAAACACCATAAGTATTCTTTTATTCTGTGTAGGCTCCAGCATATCAGGAGTTTTTCAGCCTTATATGTTTTTATATGTTTGTCTGCGGAGTAGTTTATAAAGTGAGCATCAAGAAAATTGCTGTTATCTGTTGTTTTTACACTTATCTTATCATTAGTGTTTAAGTTGTTGCTGTTTGCTGAAGACTGGCATGGAGCTGATAGTGAGGGTCACCAGAGGAGATGTCTCCTCTTTCCTGCTGATATGTATTCAGTTTGTCTATAAATTGTGCTATATATACACTGTGGGGTTCAAAAGTCCACACTGAAAATCTAGGATTCAAAATTGAATTTAAACCTGAAGGTGTTTTATGATTTGGAAAGAAGCTATAGTGAAGTTCATGCAGCTCAAATGCTGCGGTCATTAAAGCAAAAGAGAGACAAACCAAATACTAAGACATTATAAAATTCATGTTGATTATTTTTCACTAAAATTTCTCCCAAAGTATTCTGATAATACAATTAGTAATAACAAAAAATAAAAAAACGATATAAGTACACTCACTTTTACACTAAGATTGAGGTCAGTACGATTTTGAAAGAAGTTTCTTATGCTGCATTTCATCAAAAATACAGTAAACCAGTAATATTGTGAAATATTAAAATTTAAAATAGTCATTTTCTATTTTAATATATTTCAAAAGGTAATTTATTCCAGTGATGGCAATGCTGAATTTTCAGCAGCCATTACTCCAGTCTTCAGTGTCACATGATCCTTCAGAAATCATTCTAATATGCTGATTGAAACATTATAATTATTAATATTGAAAACAGTTGTGCTACTTCATTTTTGTGTGGAAACCATGTTACTCATTTTCAGGATTCTTTGCTAAAAATATTAATTTCTTTCAAAACAACCCCAAATTTTTAGTGTTAGTGAATGTAAAGGTCTCTTTTGAAGTGTTCATCCTTTAGGGAACTTCCAAAACTATATGTCAAACTGTTTTCTCTCTCTGTTTCTATTATGGAATGTATGTTCCTGCTTTTACTTTGAGAGAGACATGTTTAGAATAGCTGGGTACTTTTTACAAGGCCTCTCTCGCTCACGGTTTCTCTGTCTCTTTCTGAAGGTCTCTGGCCTGTGGTGAATGTGGTTAACATTTCTTATTATTATCAGTGTTGAAAACTGTTGTGCTACTTCATTTTTGTGTGGTAACCATGATACTCATTTTCAGGATTCTTTGCTAAAAGTATTAATTTCTTTCAAAACAATCCCAAAACTTTTGAATGTTACTGTATGTAATGTAATATCTCTTCTGTAGTGTTTGTCTTTAAGGGAACTTCCAGATCTATATGTCATACCATATTCTCTCTCTGTTTCTGTTATGGAATGCATGTTCCTGCTTTTACTGCGAGAGAGGAATATTTAGAATAGCTGGGTACTTTTTACAAGGCCTCTCTTGCTCACTGTTTCTCTCTGCTTCTCTCTGGCCTGTGGTGAATGTGGTTAACTGCTGACTCAGAGAAGGGAATAGATAACCAGACACTAAAACATTACGGCAACACCAGACAGAAATATAAATGCCAACCCCTTCTCACTCTTTCCCACACATATGAGCAAATCTCACGGAGACATCTTCCTTCAGAATCTCTCTTGATCTCTTGTCAATTAGATCGAAGCAACACTTTTATTTTATATATATATTATTTTTAAATGTTTTGTATTGTTATAATTACTATACTGTAATGGATTATTGAATATTATTTAAATATCAATATTTTGAATTTCAGTCAGAATAAGGATAGTAAGCAAATGGAAAATTGCTTAAACTAACATTAAATTATATATATATTTTTTGCATTGTTGTACTGAAAATAACTTTTTTTTGCATTATGATAATTAGAATTGTGATGGGAAATGTGCATAATTTTCATTAAAATAATGTAAAAATGCAAACAGTCTTAATGGCCCTAAAATAGGCTTTATTTTCTTTAAGCTAAATATATTTTCATTAATTTCCTTTGAGTTTTTGGTGAAATATGACCTGGACATGTTCTTGACAGATTTCATGTGATTCACCCATTTAGATTGTTTTTAACAGTACTGTAAATGTCAGCTAGCCTATTATTTTGTCTCTGGCTCAAAAATGGAATGATGTTCTTGTACCGATCAGAGTTTAAAAGATTTGTGTGTGGATTTGTTGTACTTTGGCCTGGTGTTGAATGAGGAGTTTAAGGAAGGCCAAACCCTTGGTAAACATCCCCTGACTGTTCGGCTCAGCAGCCAAGCCTATTCTTTTGAATTTGTCTGTCAAACTGTTTTGATGTAGCCTACTCTGGAACTAATTAGAAACTTTATCAGTTTATGACATATCAGACGGGTAAAGGTGATAAAGAACGAGCACGGCAGTAAACTTAGCACGTGGCAAATTTAAAGCCCTCCGATCGCAAACAACTGCGCATGTTTGTGTTTTCTGAGAACTCGCGAACACGCTTCAGCTGTTTCCTGTTTTCTGTTGAAAAGCACCGCAAACCTGTGACAGCTGAGAATGAGAGAAAAAGAGAGAACGACCACAATGGAAGACGTGCTCTGCTGCAACCTTGCAGCATTGTGAAACCATCTCAGTGTTGAGGCTGAACCTTATCACAACAAAACTGCACACGCACTTACACTTCTCTTTGCGTTTTAAAAACAGATGTCCACTTTGTTATTGAGCAAGATGAATAGTCTCGATTTGTATCTCAATAATTCCTTGCTGAAAGCCAGGGACCGTTTATTCTTGTGTTTGACAGCACTAAATATTGAATTTTATCGCAAAATGCGCCACACTCTTCCTCTGTGGTTATATCTCGAGCAACAACAGTGTTGTTGTGTAAGTTAGCACATCATTTGGTTCCCCTAAATGTCAGCTTTCAGATCCAGACTGCTAATTTTTTCTGAGCCGTGCAGCCTTGACCCAGAAAAGCAGCTCGCTGTTATCAATGAGTAACATGGGGCATTTTTTCATGCCTCTGAGACCGATTAGAAACTAATTTACACAGACGGTTCAATTAATTCATCCTGCAAGCGCAGCGCAGCCTCAGATAAACAACATTTGCGCAGAGCTGTAATGGATCCTAGTACAGTCTGGCTGTTTGCCATCTCAAACGTTACTGAATGTACACAAACAAATGTGCAGAAAAGGTGCTAGATGCTGTGAAGTGTGAACCCCAAAAAACATGTAGGCTGTACGACTTATGTTTGTGAGAGCTTTGTCGCAAATGTGCGTAAACCACATCTATTACCGAACCTCCGTGGATCGTAACATGTAGGCTATAGACGCCTGGGCAGCTGTAATAGCTGCCATAGCGACCAGGACTGATTGCTGTAATGTGCAATGATTACTGCAGTGACGAGCACATTACATGCGTGGGAGATTGGGACATTCAGGGCTTATAAGCTGTTACAAAGCAGCACGAATGACGTCAGCAACTCAATATGGAAAACACACATTTATGAGGTTTCATATCATTGGCCTGTATGTACAGTGGAGTCCGTTAGTCTGAGACCACATTAAAAATCTGGGATGTAATATGGTATATAAACCCCGCTTGCCTTCTTGATGTAAAATAAATGTCATGTGGTGCGACTAGAAGATATTTATGAAATAATTCATGATATTTGTAAGTTGAAAATCAGTTGAAATGACTGAATGTTAAAAATAATATCCTAACAGAATCAGTTTAACGCTTATCAATAATTGAAAAACATTTATCCACCAGATCAAAGTCATGTTGTGCAACCAAATAAAAAAATGAAATAATATCATAGAAAGGACTATAAAGACCCTTATGAGTGTGTGTCAAGGTGAGTGAATCTCTTAAAATATCAGATGATTTGACTTATTTTTTTGTGGCTTGTTTATGTTTTAAAATGTCATGCCAAAAACTTAAGATATTTATGAAATAATTCATGATATTAGTAAAACACTTTTTACTTAAAAAAAATATATTTAAAACTTTGTTAAAATAATGATTAAGATGTGTGTGCACAGGTGTAGGAAAAGGTTATTATTTTTGATGGTTAGACCACATGACATTTTTGGTCATTCCATTTAAAAAAAATAAAATTTTACCAATATAAAAAAATCCCAAAATTTTGCTTCATTTAAAAAAAAAAAAAAAAATTGGCCTCCTTTGTATTGTGGACACACTTATTTGTCGTTAACCCTAATATAATTTAGAATGTACAATTTTGTATTAATAAATAAGCATTTTCATTTGTGATCTCAGACTTTTGGGCCCCAGTATATGTCCAAGTGGCACAGTACAGTGTTTTAGTTTTGGTTCTGATATGATTTGAGAGGAAAAAGTGGGCGAAGACCGCAATGTGTGTGTTGGCGTGCAGCACGTGATACGCCCTGAATGTGTTTGCTTTCAGTCAGGCTTCATTTCTATAGTCTTAAATATGCAGTCACATGTATATACGACTATACATTTGGACACGCTCATCACACAATGCTTCATACCCTCTTGCTCTTCCTTGCCTAGTTTTCCCTGCCAGACCATGAGTGAAATCCCTTCTGCTACTGAACCTCTCTCACACACACATTCCTTCTCCTCTTTCATGGCAAAGCTGTTGTTTTTCTGCTCTCCTTCTGGCTACTCCTGCAGCCGTGCTTATTTTTACGGTGGTTATATTCAGTTTGCTCTCATTTATGGAGACCATGTCTGCGATTTTAGAGGGGTGGATCCTATGGAGCATTTCAGCGAGGTGTGTGAGTGTGTTAACCTGCCTTTTAGTGTTATTTTGCAGAATTATCATCAGTGGTTGTGTAGCAGCTTGCGTCTTGATTGACAGCATTAATTTCAGTACACAAAAGTTGCAAAATTTATAATTTGTATAATCGGTTCATTTTATGATTTTGAAATGGCCATACCTGACAGGAAGTTGAATTGGAATAACAGGAAGTTAACAGAAATTCAACATGTCCTCACAACAGAGCAATTTCAATAGAATGTCATGTGGTGTGACTCACCAAAAACAAAAGATTTTTATGAAATAATAATTCATGATATTAAAAAATGATAAGTCTTAAAATATCAGAACAGATCAACTCGCCAAAGAAGACATAAAAGAGAATTATGAAATAAAGATTCATGATATGTGCAAAAAATAAATAAATAAATAATAATAATAATTTTTTACCTTAATATAATACCTTAATAGTTAATAATATTTGATACTTAATATAAAAATAATACTTAATAATAGCTTAATACCTTATAATACCTTAATATTTTACCTAAATATATTTAAAAACCTTGTTAAAAATGTGTTAAGAACCGAAGTGTACACTCACATTTTTTATTTGTATTTTTATTTTATCTTTCCAAATGAAAAATATTTAAGAACATAAAACTTAAGTGTTTTTAATACAGTTTATTATTTATATTTGAAAAAACTTTTGCCCACCAAATCAGTCAATTTGTGCAACCAAAATGCAAAAAATAAATCAGAATATTAGATAATTTGACCTTTTGAAGGCTAATTCATGTTGTATAATGTCAAGTGGTGTGACCCAACAAAAACCTCATTATATAAAAAAAAAAAAAATTACCTTGCAAACTTTGTTGGAAATAATGAATAAAATAGCTTGCATGTATTTTGGGTTGGTTACTGCATGAACACTTAACAGTAAGCTTTAATTCTGTAACATTAGTTAATGCATAGGAATCATCAACTAACAATGAACATTTATTAATCCATCTCAGTGCTATAATTTATAAATATACTATAGCTTGTTTAGTTTAGGCTTGTTCATGAATTTATATAAATGTACATTTATTTACTTAATTGATTAATTTACAACTTGAAAAGTGTAGTAGAAATTAGCATTAACCAAAAACATTAAATGCTTTAAAAGTATTGTTTATTGTTATTTCATCTTAGCTATTGCTTTAGCTAATGCTAACAGAATCAACCTTATTGTAAATATGTATACGCGTGCTGGACGTGCTGTGGTGCAGTTACGCCAGCAGAAAGTTTGTGCCCGGGGCTTGTTGCCTACGCATGTACATGTCAGTCTCGAACCCCTCGTCCTGTTTTTCATGCAGAAAACAGGAATGTGCTCTCTCACCCTTTGAGATTGTGCAAGAGGCATTGTGACATTCACTGCAACAATCCCTGTGTGACTCACAATCAGGGGCTTCTGTTGCCATGGTGTTGCCACGGCGTTTCTGAAAGCCCAAAGAACTTCTAGTGAGTCACAAATGAGAAACTGAGCTGAAGTGTGTGAGTGTCGTGTTACCATAAGCTGGGGTTAAACTTCCCAGTTGGAAGAGTTGGGAGCAACTAACTTAAAAAAGCGAGTAGCTACTAAGCTAATACATGTAAATACAGTAGATGTTTTCAGCGCTGTAAATTTATCAGTAACAAGCTGCTACTTCTTACAAATAGCAGTGTAGTGTGATGATAATTCTGGAACGTTGAATAATAATATGATTGATTGTCAGTAATCTGATCCATTTTAGGTCCAATTCAGTTTGTTTGTATCGTTCATTTTAAAAAAGATGGAATGATTCACTGATTCAAATTCGTAAGCATAATTTTGGCACTATTGCCTGGCGTTATTATGCATTTTTATAATGATAAAAATTCAAGGGTGGTAAATGTAAATGTTTTTGAAAAAACTCTTATGCTCTCCAAGACTGCATTTATTTGATCAAAAATACAGCAAAAAGTAACATTATTAGTAAAATATTATTACTGTAAAATAGCTGGATTTATTTCAGCATATTTTAAAATGTTTAGAATTTTTTTCCATTGATGGCAAAGCAGAATATTCAGCCTTTACTCCAGTCTTCAGTGTCACATGATCCTTCAGAAACCATTATAATATGAAACATTTCTTGTTATTATCAATGTTGAAAACAGTTGTGCTACTTAAACTTTTTATGGAAACCATGATATATTTTATTTCAGAATTTTTAGACAAATAGAAGATTCAAAAGAACAGCATTTATTTAAAATAGTAATAAGTATTAATTCCTTTAAAAAATGGTTAAACGGTTAGTGCACTATGACAAATATTGTCTAATATGGTTCAAAACCCTCATATATATATATATATATAAATTTATAACTTTATGTAAAAAAAATGTGTCCCACATTTTTCATGTCACTACCGAAACAGTGTATGTTTTAGTCCATTGGCTGAGACTGATTTTAACTACACCCCTAAATTTATGATCAGGAAATATTCCTGTGTCCCCCTCTCTCATAGCTACAAGGTGTGAGTAGATAGGTCCCATTATTTTGAGGTAAATTGTTTTCAAAAGTCTGAAAATCTGTGTGTAACTTTAAGGAACGTCACTACCGAACACCTTTTTTTTTCTTTTTCTTTTTTTTCTTACAATTAAGCACAATTTTTTGGTAGTTGTTCCATAACATTTAGTTTTTATATGTGTACCACTGATCAGAACTGTGCTAGCTAACCATGTGCTGATTAGCATCTTTGAGCTAGATTCAAAAGTATCTCAAATTGTCACTACCGAAACAGTCACAACCGAAACATTTGGTGGAGTTTCGGTAGTGACATCTTTGTTTTTTTTTGGGGTGTTATCCCATAGAATTGTCACTACCGAAACAGTCACAACTGAAACATGTCATCATTGTTTCTGTAGTGACAAAAGGGAACACATAATCCACATATTTGGGGAAAATAAGCAACGTTTTAGTACAGTTATGCAATTGTTTTGTATTTTAGTATGTTTTAGTATGCAAGTTAAAATTCTGTAATGTGGTGTGGTTGCTACCAAAGCATTATTGTCACTACCGAAAATGTGCTGTCACTACCGAAACATGGGATGTTTTGTAAAAAATAAAGTATACTGAATTATCAACTAAGATGTTATGATAGTTTTTGGTTCAATGTATATTCAAACTAATGAATCCTTAAATTTGAAATCAGTATGATCAACTTTTTGCCTTTTACAAAGAAAAATTGGGTTCAAAATACAACAAATCTCTTAAATTACATTCAGTTTGGTTATAAATGTAATTATTATTGATTTAACTTTGAAAAACAAAATAGTAAAAAATATGTAGATGTAAGCAAAATCTTAATATGTCAACATAACCATTCTAATTAAATTATTATTACTGTGTTTCAGTAGTGACAAATTTGGGGAGAGGACAAATATTCCATAACTTTCTGAAAATACAATATGAGATTTAACTGCACAATTGAAATGTGTAACTTGGATATTATACAATTTGCATACATACAAATTCTTTCTCTCTCACACACACACACACACACACACACACACACACACACACATAGAAATTAGTACTTTATATTATTAAATTGTAATATTAAGCAGCACTGTTTTCAGCATTGATAATAATAATAAATGTTTCTTGAGCACCAAATTCAATTAATGTCAATAAGAATACTATATAATTATCATAAAAGCATCATGAAGTCCATACAGTTCTTGTATTATCAGTCAGTAGATTAATTTATGGTCTGTTTGTCACACAAAGCTATTGTATGGCTGTGAACATAATGTACTAGTTATATGGACTACTTTTATGGTGCTTTAGTGTTTTTGTCCTATTTAAAGTTTGACAACCCATGATTACTATGAACTCTCATCAGATGGAAAAATTTTTTTATCTGGAGCTGTTGGGATGAAGCAGTTTTATTGTGAGATTTTCAGTGCTTGAGATCCCACTGCGGTCTAAAGCAATCAATATAGTGCTTTTCTTCTATTTTTAGATCTGTCCTTCTGGTTCCCAGGCTCATCACCTGAGAAACATCAATTGTGTCTCATCAGTTCAAAGATTTATGGAGCTCCTGACCTCCTGAGCCTCATATAAGGGTGGTCTGCGAGGGGTTTTGTTCATAGTGGGAGGGAAACTGATCAGAGGAATTCAGTCAATAATACTGATCTGGAGACCTTTGATTCATGAGACCAAATAGAGAAAGAGGAGGTAAATGACAGAGAATGGCCAAGCATGGCATAATTAAGCATTGCTTTCAGTCAATATTATAATGTAATTTTAGCATTCTGGACAGTTTATTAAAGATTTTATTTGATTAAGGAAGCGATGATAGAAATGCATTTTTTTTCACTTACATCTTAGCTAAAAATGCTCATAAAAGTAATTTTTGGGCCCCATAAACACAAACATCTGTTTATTTTTTGTCATATTACTTGGAATGTCCTGGTTCATGTCTGACCTTGGATCTAATGGTGGTCAAAAAGCAATAAGTCGTTCAACAGTTGATTTTGCATTAGGTATTACTTAACAGGCTTAACTTAACTTTCAAAGAAAATATCACGCAACCAATACTGAGATATTATAAACAGCCACTGAGATTACTGAGCACGGGGTGCAGAGAATTAGCCAAGAAATGCATGGATACTGATGCCGTTTTAGTGCCGTTACCATAGCAACAGGCCAAAGCCACTTCCTTCTGATAATCTAATAATCACTTCTCAGGTGTAATGAGAATGTTCCCATGATATGAGCCACAAAGACTATAGTTACTGCTCATTCACACAAGATCCAGGCACGTTTGCAGGGAAAGATATATGAGAGAGAACAGAAGACAACATCTAATATATGCTGCCCAGGCTATAAGTCTGTCTCAGATTCCCCATATGCAGCCCATGGAAAAAAATGTGTGCTTTTTATTGTGCATTTGTGCCTGTCAGGTTTTGCTGACATTATGAAGACCAGACGTTCCCATTCTTGAATAACAAAAAAAAAGCAGTGTTTACTTGCTTGACAAAAACTAGAAGGCTGCATGTACCATTGATGCCATCTCTCTTATGTGAACGCGAATCAACTTCCACTTTCTTTCTACATATTTATTGGTGTTATTTTATGGGTTTGCATACAAAGGTGAGGGATTAACAGTGAAGTCACTGATTGCCCGTCACTTGGTCCTTTTTTTTTAACCTTCCCTTTAATTCTCGGCACAGGGAAGCACGGGGATTTTTCTCGACTGCCCATAGTGATAACAGCACCTCCCTGCTCTTCTATTGGTTGAGCATCTCAAAATGATTAACAGTAGAACTCCCCTGGATTCCTCACCTACAGGACCTTATTTAGAACAGCCTGACACATGACATGCCCAGACAAGCCTCATATCTGATGAAACATCCTGGCACGGGGAGAAACTAGTACTTCTCACATGTGACTCACTATGCATTCAAATCTGTAAATCTATACTCAAGTGCTTAGAGTTTTTTCAAACAATAATACAGTCATTATTTAGAGTATTCTTTTTTATTTTAATATGCAAGAAGCCTCTTACGCTCACCAAAGCTGCATTTATTTGGTCAGAAATGCCATGAAAACAGTATTATTGTGAAACATTATTACAAATAACTGTTTTCTGTTTGAATATACTGTAAAAAGTAATTTATTCCTGTGTTGGCAAAGCTGAAATTTCAGCATCATTACTCCAGTCTTCAGTGTCACATGATACTTCAGAAATCATTCTAATATGCTGATTTGGTGCTCAAGAAACTTCCT
Source organism: Sinocyclocheilus rhinocerous (assembly GCF_001515625.1). Lineage (NCBI taxonomy): Eukaryota > Metazoa > Chordata > Actinopteri > Cypriniformes > Cyprinidae > Sinocyclocheilus > Sinocyclocheilus rhinocerous. Next base: position 3,217,356 of record NW_015660878.1, on the reverse strand, counting down.
GACCACAAACCTTTAAACAGTAGTAAACAACATCTCAAGAAGGCTCTGTGAAGAGACGCTCAACCCTGAAACAAAATCCCTCATCAGAATGGCAAAACCCACAAGGCCCTCTCTCATTCAGCCTTCTTTCAGGCCGGGTTTTAAAATAGTTGCATTTGCGTCATCTCAAGTGTGAAATAGTAACAGCCACACAGAGGTCAGAGTACATGGAGAGTGATTATTATATTATGAGAGATGAGGGAACGCTGCCTTGGCTTTCAGTGGCTGTCATTTGCGGGCTAAGTGCATTAGATCTGTAAATGGTGAAATGGTGTTCTGGCTCTTTGCCTCCCTCTGCTCACTTTCTCCATACCTCACCCGAGGCGTTTCTAGCCTTTCATCAGTACTAGAGGGCGGGCACCCCATTAAGTACAAAAAAAGAAGAAAAAGTGTAATCTTTACAATCAGATTGAAAAATAGCTTGCGCACATGCGCAGTGCCGATGATGTGAATGTTTACGTATGTTTTATGTCTTACGAACGTGCTTATTTATGTCTTACTCTTACGTATTATGAACTGGTTAGTGCAGTAGACTTTACTAAATATTTGCTAAAAAAAAGCTCTTCTTACATGCATGCCAGATTTCTTTTTAGATATGTCATCAAGGCAAAAACTACAATTACACTCAAGGTAGCTCCAGTGAAATTATTTGGCTGACTTTCTCTGATTCTGAACACAGCACCTGGGTTTTGCTCAGATTACATGTAATGAACATATGAACAATTGGATTCATTCCGATTGACAGAATTCACACATTACAAGCATTAGCTTGTTAGCTACTTAGAAAACAAATGTTTTATAACATTTTAATGCAGCATTTTATTTTCAGTCAGGTAACTTGTGTAGAAACCACACCTAAAAATAAAAATGATGTGAAAATACCTTTAAAGGGATAGTCCTCATAATAATGAATATTCTGTCATCATGTACTCACCCTCACGTTGTTCCAAACCTGACCTCACAGAAGGAAGACAAAAGATATTATGAAGAATGTTGATAACTTAACATTTCTGGTTCCCATTGACTTCTATTGTATAGACAAAAATACAATGGACATCAATGGGAACCGAAGTTGTTTGGCTATCAACATTTTTCATAATAACTTTTGTGTTCAGCAGAAGAAATAAATGCACTTTTGGAACGAGAGTAAATTATGACAGAATTTACATTTTTGGGTGGACTATCACTTTAAATAGCTATAAAACATCAATATAACATGATTCACAACAAAAACAAAAACTGATGTCACATGGATTATTTTACCGATCTCCTTGCTACGTTTCTGGACGTTGATCGTGTTAATTACATTACTCTCTATGGAAGGGTCAGAGAGCTCTCAGAATGCATCAAAAATATCTTAATTTGTGTTCCGAAGATGAACAAAGGTCTTACGGGTTTAGAACGACATGAGGATGAGTAATTAATGACAGAATTGTCATTTTTGGGTGAACTATCCCTTTAAGTAAACCATGATTATTCATATTATTTTAACTTTATGAATGAGACGCTTTTACACAAAGTTGCTGAAATGTTATGGTGTAGTTATCTTGCCATTACATTGTTTCTGCATTGTTGTGAAAGTTTTTATTAGGTTAAACTTGAGTTAAAGGGTTAGTTCAGCCAAAAATGAAAATTTAGTCATTAATTACTCACCTTCATGTGGTTCTAAACCCAAAAGACCTTTGTTCATCTTCGGAACACATAGATAATTTTGATGAAATCCGAGAGCTTTCTGACCCTGCATAGACAGCAATGGAACTGAACCGTTCAAGGCCCAGTAAGGTTGTAAGGACATCGTTAAAATGTCCATGTGACATCAGTGCTTCAACCGTAATTTTATGGAGTTATGAGAATACTTTTTTTGCTGTCTGTACAGAGTCAGAAAGCTCTCGGATTTCATCAGAAATATCTTAATTTGTGTTCCAAGATGAACAAAGGTCTTATGGGTTGAAAATCGGAATTATATCGTATCGACTGAAATTAAGAAATATATCGTGATATCAATTTTGGCCATATCGTCCAGCCCTAGTTTGAAACGACATGAGGGTGAGTAATTAATGACAGAATTTTCATATTTGGGTGATCTATCCCTTTAAGTAAGTAGGATAAAAACATCAAAACCTTTTACAACATAAAATGAAGATCAAATTCAACAAACAGGACCGTGTTTGCCCAGGTCGGTGTCACTGCAGAGATGGCGTGAACAGGACAAGAGAAGAATGTGGAGGTTAACATATGATTATGCTGAGCTAATGGAAAGTTTCTGTGGCCTGTGCAAAAAGAGGGGAAAAGCAAACAACAACAATCTCCTGAGGAAAAAAAGAGTCCCTTTGCCCTGTTGCTGTGGCGACCACCCCTAGAGCTCTGTACACACATACAAACGTGGGCAAATTCTGGCATTCGCCTCACCTCTCCCCTGCTCAGCCAGACAGCAACAAAGCACAAGCCTGTCCACTGCCCCCCGGCCCACCAGAGCTCTTTTGTGTGGGCAGGCTAGTCTTTTTACCAAACGCTCACTGTGTGTTTCTCTCTGTGTAGACTGCTCTTGTTTCCAGGGAATGCGTCTGTGTGCAGGACCCCAGGGCGGCTGGAATGATGCCTGATGAGAGTGTTTGCTAGAGCTTTGTTTCGCTGCTTGTGTGTGTTTGTCAGCCATTGTTTACTTATCTATCTTTTTGTTCAGAGAATCTCATGATCAGTTTTAGAAACAAAACATACAGAAATAGGCCATCCCGCATACATTTAAACACTGCAGAATTTTATCTCCATCCATCTGTTTTCTGTCTGTCGTCGCCTCTATGAAAACTGAGGCTTTATCACACAGCACGCTTGACTTGGCGATTTCTGCATGAGTGCATACGAAACTAATCCTATACTCTTATCAAGATAATTATGTCTAAAGCAGCTAAATTACATCGTGCATGTCCTATATGGAACGTTGGTTCCCTCTGCGACTATTTCAATAACGCCTCCTGTCTGCAGATTTTTTTAAGTTAAGCATACAATTATAGCTCCATCTACTTAAATGGGGAAGACAGAAATGCCCAGAAGTGTTTGGCAAGATTAATTTTTAATAAAATAGAATTTAGCAGTCTGACAATATCATGAATACAGGAGTAATGGTTGCTAAAAATTCAGCTTTGCATCACAGAAATAAATTACATTTTAAAATATATTTTAATAGAAGACAGTTATTTTAAATTGTAATAATATTGCTGTTTTTACTGTATTTTGGATCAAAATAAATGCTGCTTTGGAGAGCATAAAAAAACACTTTCCAGAACTTTAAAAAAATCTTACAGATCCAAAAGTTTTGAACAGTAGTGTACATTTATATTGTTTAATCTGACAAAACTTCCCTTTGGGGACATTTGGGAACACCCTTAATTGGAAAAAATATTCAAACATAAAGTAAATTGCATTGTTTTTGTCGTTATTGCTGTTTTTTGTTCTTATTTAATATTTTTAAGTGCTTTCTGAATAAGGTTAGGGTGTAAGTTTGGGTTAGTTCATAATTAACTATATTAAAACAATGCAAGTTAATAGCATTTCCATATTTGACGTGTGACTGTGTGTTGATTTAGTAGTCGGAAAGAAAAAACTGTCACTTACTGTGATAGTGTGTGTTTGTGAATGTCACACACAGAATGAAAGGTATGTTTGAATGTTAGAATGCTCTATAACATTACTAAGAATGGAATGTAGGTGTGTGTAAAAGCATATAGTAGCCATCACTTATCTCTGCATTTGTAAAATGACTGTTCTGATGCAACACATTGTGTTTTGTACATCTGTGTATCTAAAAATGCTTAAAGTGACGTGTGGATATTAGTTTTAGCGGATGGAAAATATCACCTCGGATTAAAACAACGGAAGTCAGTGAATGGAACTAGCATGCAGCTAATGCTAACAGCTAAAACAGTGTACAAAACTAGGCATTTTAGTCTTTTGTGTGTGTTTGCCGCAGTATATTGATCTAGATGTTAGTAAAAATGTTGGCAGGGTGTGTGTTTGATCAGCGTGTTGCCAAACCAGCTAGATAATCAGGTGTGTAGAAACAACAGTAGGTGACTGTAGAAAGTCACACGCTACTGGAGTTTACACTTGCATCTCAGCCAAATCATCATATCATATTACAAACGGACAACATATGTGCCTGGACGTTTCATCTCGCACAAACACATGCTTCAATCACCTTCATATGTCCTTAACACTCACATATGTGAACCACACGCATCCCACGTGTAACTGCACACAATATACACAGCACCATAATTTATTGCCTTTCTGTCCTTAAAATGAGACAGATGTATTTAATAATTCATAGACAGTCAAGAATATGGTTGAACCCTGAATTGTAATGAAGTTATTAAATTCTTCATTGTGGTGCGCAGCAGTGCTGCTGCACATACATTAAGGCTCACATATAGAAGTGAAGGTCAATGTGATTTCTCAGTCTTCATCCATTTCCATTCGGCCAGCATTTGTGTGTGTGTGATGTATGAGAAGTGTGATTGAATGATATTCATGTATGTGGGAGTGTGATGGATGAGTCTGTGTACCAGCATACATGTTTCTCTGTGTGATTTTTGCTGTGTGAGTGTTTGATTGATATGTGGGTGTGTTGGTTTGTTATTGTGTAGTAATTGCTGTGAACCTTCAGGAAGCTGTGCTGATGGGTAAAATAGATATCGGTAAATGGATTTCGCAACTGAAGTTCAGGAAAAGCATGTTCAAATAATTCCAGCAATTACCATAATGAGCTTCCCCAACAGCTCAATTACAATGAATTGGGAGTGGAGCTTCAAAAAAAGATGCCAAAAGTACCATAAATGTATGTGTGTAAATGAAAGTGTGACTTCTGCATTACTGTATATATTTTCAAAAGTTTGGGGTTGATAAAATTCCATAATGTTTTTGAAAGAAGTCTCTTATGTTCTCCAAAAATACAGTAAAAACAGTAATACCGTGAAATTATTATTAGCAATTAAAACACTTGTTTTCTGTTTGAATATAAATGTAATTTATTCCTTTTTTAGCAGCCACCATTAGTCCAGTCTTCAGTGTCACATGAAATTATTCAAACATTATTTTAATATGATTTTCCAGGATTTGATTAATGGAAATGATTTGGAATTTTTTACATTATAAACATATATATATATACATATATATACATATATAATGTGTTTACTGCCACTTTTGATAAACTTATTGTATCCTTTTTAAATAAAAGTATTATTTTTAGTAGTATATTATTAAAAGTATTATAAAAATAAAACAGGCTAAAATAATGCTTCTATTTACTGATCATAAAGTCTATCAAAAAGCTGGTAACTGCCGCAACCAGATAATTGAATCAGATTTGTGAATGAACCTTTCAGACTCATTTGGTCAGTCAGATCAGACTCAACAGAATGATTTGTTCACAAATCATACATCAAAAACATCTGTATTCATTGCAATTGCATGAAAAGATCAACAAGAATATTATTCACATCTTCACACCATCATTTAATGATGATGTAGCCTAAATGACGATAGTTGTCTCTTTGAGAGCAGTGCCAGACATGAAATTATTGTACCATGAGGATCTTTTCATAGAAACATTGTAACAGTTACCTATTACAAAATATATTTACTAACATCATTTGTATCAAATGCATTCATCTGTTGGGCAAATATGTGTCACTGGCAGCCCTTTTTGTAAAGCCCTGTTCTCCTTTTGCATGTCTGTGTGTGTGTGTGTGTGTGTGTGTGTAAATTTTCAGCATCATTACTCCAGTCTTCAGTGTCACATGATCCTTCAGAAATCAGTATAATATGCTGCTTTGCTGATTATCAATATTTAAAACAGTTGAGTACATTTTTTTTCAGGATTCTTTGATGAATAGAAGGATCCAAAGATCAGCATTTATCTGAAATGAAAAGCTTTTGTAACATTATACACTTCCATTCAGTATAATTTTTATTATTTTTTTTGGGAAGAAATTATAGAAATTAATACTTTTATTTAGCAAGGATGCTTAAAATTGATCAAAAGTGATGATAAAGGCATTTATAATGTTACAAAAGATTTCTATTTCAGATAAATAGTGTTCATATCGATATCGGAATTATATCGTATCGACTGAAATTAAGAAATATATCGTGATATCAATTTTGGCCATATCGTCCAGCCCTAGTTTGAAACGACATGAGGGTGAGTAATTAATGACAGAATTTTCATATTTGGGTGATCTATCCCTTTAAGTAAGTAGGATAAAAACATCAAAACCTTTTACAACATAAAATGAAGATCAAATTCAACAAACAGGACCGTGTTTGCCCAGGTCGGTGTCACTGCAGAGATGGCGTGAACAGGACAAGAGAAGAATGTGGAGGTTAACATATGATTATGCTGAGCTAATGGAAAGTTTCTGTGGCCTGTGCAAAAAGAGGGGAAAAGCAAACAACAACAATCTCCTGAGGAAAAAAAGAGTCCCTTTGCCCTGTTGCTGTGGCGACCACCCCTAGAGCTCTGTACACACATACAAACGTGGGCAAATTCTGGCATTCGCCTCACCTCTCCCCTGCTCAGCCAGACAGCAACAAAGCACAAGCCTGTCCACTGCCCCCCGGCCCACCAGAGCTCTTTTGTGTGGGCAGGCTAGTCTTTTTACCAAACGCTCACTGTGTGTTTCTCTCTGTGTAGACTGCTCTTGTTTCCAGGGAATGCGTCTGTGTGCAGGACCCCAGGGCGGCTGGAATGATGCCTGATGAGAGTGTTTGCTAGAGCTTTGTTTCGCTGCTTGTGTGTGTTTGTCAGCCATTGTTTACTTATCTATCTTTTTGTTCAGAGAATCTCATGATCAGTTTTAGAAACAAAACATACAGAAATAGGCCATCCCGCATACATTTAAACACTGCAGAATTTTATCTCCATCCATCTGTTTTCTGTCTGTCGTCGCCTCTATGAAAACTGAGGCTTTATCACACAGCACGCTTGACTTGGCGATTTCTGCATGAGTGCATACGAAACTAATCCTATACTCTTATCAAGATAATTATGTCTAAAGCAGCTAAATTACATCGTGCATGTCCTATATGGAACGTTGGTTCCCTCTGCGACTATTTCAATAACGCCTCCTGTCTGCAGATTTTTTTAAGTTAAGCATACAATTATAGCTCCATCTACTTAAATGGGGAAGACAGAAATGCCCAGAAGTGTTTGGCAAGATTAATTTTTAATAAAATAGAATTTAGCAGTCTGACAATATCATGAATACAGGAGTAATGGTTGCTAAAAATTCAGCTTTGCATCACAGAAATAAATTACATTTTAAAATATATTTTAATAGAAGACAGTTATTTTAAATTGTAATAATATTGCTGTTTTTACTGTATTTTGGATCAAAATAAATGCTGCTTTGGAGAGCATAAAAAAACACTTTCCAGAACTTTAAAAAAATCTTACAGATCCAAAAGTTTTGAACAGTAGTGTACATTTATATTGTTTAATCTGACAAAACTTCCCTTTGGGGACATTTGGGAACACCCTTAATTGGAAAAAATATTCAAACATAAAGTAAATTGCATTGTTTTTGTCGTTATTGCTGTTTTTTGTTCTTATTTAATATTTTTAAGTGCTTTCTGAATAAGGTTAGGGTGTAAGTTTGGGTTAGTTCATAATTAACTATATTAAAACAATGCAAGTTAATAGCATTTCCATATTTGACGTGTGACTGTGTGTTGATTTAGTAGTCGGAAAGAAAAAACTGTCACTTACTGTGATAGTGTGTGTTTGTGAATGTCACACACAGAATGAAAGGTATGTTTGAATGTTAGAATGCTCTATAACATTACTAAGAATGGAATGTAGGTGTGTGTAAAAGCATATAGTAGCCATCACTTATCTCTGCATTTGTAAAATGACTGTTCTGATGCAACACATTGTGTTTTGTACATCTGTGTATCTAAAAATGCTTAAAGTGACGTGTGGATATTAGTTTTAGCGGATGGAAAATATCACCTCGGATTAAAACAACGGAAGTCAGTGAATGGAACTAGCATGCAGCTAATGCTAACAGCTAAAACTGCGTACAAAACTGGGCATTTTAGTCTTTTGAGTGTGTTTGCCGCAGTATATTGATCTAGATGTTAGTAAAAATGTTGGCAGGGTGTGTGTTTGATCAGCGTGTTGCCAAACCAGCTAGATAATCAGGTGTGTAGAAACAACAGTAGGTGACTGTAGAAAGTCACACGCTACTGGAGTTTACACTTGCATCTCAGCCAAATCATCATATCATATTACAAACGGACAACATATGTGCCTGGACGTTTCATCTCGCACAAACACATGCTTCAATCACCTTCATATGTCCTTAACACTCACATATGTGAACCACACGCATCCCACGTGTAACTGCACACAATATACACAGCACCATAATTTATTGCCTTTCTGTCCTTAAAATGAGACAGATGTATTTAATAATTCATAGACAGTCAAGAATATGGTTGAACCCTGAATTGTAATGAAGTTATTAAATTCTTCATTGTGGTGCGCAGCAGTGCTGCTGCACATACATTAAGGCTCACATATAGAAGTGAAGGTCAATGTGATTTCTCAGTCTTCATCCATTTCCATTCGGCCAGCATTTGTGTGTGTGTGATGTATGAGAAGTGTGATTGAATGATATTCATGTATGTGGGAGTGTGATGGATGAGTCTGTGTACCAGCATACATGTTTCTCTGTGTGATTTTTGCTGTGTGAGTGTTTGATTGATATGTGGGTGTGTTGGTTTGTTATTGTGTAGTAATTGCTGTGAACCTTCAGGAAGCTGTGCTGATGGGTAAAATAGATATCGGTAAATGGATTTCGCAACTGAAGTTCAGGAAAAGCATGTTCAAATAATTCCAGCAATTACCATAATGAGCTTCCCCAACAGCTCAATTACAATGAATTGGGAGTGGAGCTTCAAAAAAAGATGCCAAAAGTACCATAAATGTATGTGTGTAAATGAAAGTGTGACTTCTGCATTACTGTATATATTTTCAAAAGTTTGGGGTTGATAAAATTCCATAATGTTTTTGAAAGAAGTCTCTTATGTTCTCCAAAAATACAGTAAAAACAGTAATACCGTGAAATTATTATTAGCAATTAAAACACTTGTTTTCTGTTTGAATATAAATGTAATTTATTCCTTTTTTAGCAGCCACCATTAGTCCAGTCTTCAGTGTCACATGAAATTATTCAAACATTATTTTAATATGATTTTCCAGGATTTGATTAATGGAAATGATTTGGAATTTTTTACATTATAAACATATATATATATACATATATATACATATATAATGTGTTTACTGCCACTTTTGATAAACTTATTGTATCCTTTTTAAATAAAAGTATTATTTTTAGTAGTATATTATTAAAAGTATTATAAAAATAAAACAGGCTAAAATAATGCTTCTATTTACTGATCATAAAGTCTATCAAAAAGCTGGTAACTGCCGCAACCAGATAATTGAATCAGATTTGTGAATGAACCTTTCAGACTCATTTGGTCAGTCAGATCAGACTCAACAGAATGATTTGTTCACAAATCATACATCAAAAACATCTGTATTCATTGCAATTGCATGAAAAGATCAACAAGAATATTATTCACATCTTCACACCATCATTTAATGATGATGTAGCCTAAATGACGATAGTTGTCTCTTTGAGAGCAGTGCCAGACATGAAATTATTGTACCATGAGGATCTTTTCATAGAAACATTGTAACAGTTACCTATTACAAAATGTATTCACCTTAATATTTAATATATTAACATAATACTATTTAATATATTAGCACAAATTTGATCAGATGCATTCATCTGTTGGGCAAATATGTGTCACTGGCAGCCCTTTTTGTAAAGCCCTGTTCTCCTTTTGCATGTCTGTGTGTGTGTGTGTGTGTGTGTGTGTGTGTGTGTGTATCCAACGGACAGTAATTAAAGCAATTATCATGACCCACAACCCACAACAACAGTGTCATCTGGGTCTCAGTTGTTAATGAGAATGCGGCACACAACCACACACACACTCACATAGATGGAAACTGGATAAATACTTACCTGTCATTGCATCAGATTCCTCATTGATTCAGATCTGCCTGCACTGCTTCCTAAAAACAGCAGCAGATGCAACCGCCATGCAATGCCTCGCAGTAGTGCTGAGCTTGTAACGTTTTGTATGTTGCATTACACTGCATGCATTTATTCACAACTGCATACTAGTAAGTACTTTGGGTTTGTGATGAGCTGATGGTTTTATATATTGAATATACTGAGTGCTTTTAAAGCACAACTTTAACAGTGTAGCATGTACTCTATTATTTATGGCAGTTATATAGACACATCTCTGCATGCTACGTACTTGGCTTGGCAGATTGCAGCCTGCTTTGGGTTTTTCATGATGTAGGTGATTTAAAGTGAGATGCTGAGCATATTAAATGTTGTTTTGCTCATCTTCTGGCTTCATGAAGGATGTATAAGTTGTATGTTAGTCTGGGTCACTTTTGCTAGTCTGTGAATGTATAGCGTTGAGTGTTTCCCCCCCCAGTCATTTGAATTATTAACTCTGAGATCTGAAGAAATATTCTAACCTTTAAATAAATTCAATGACTGTAATAAATTTAAGAACTTGTTTTTGTATATAAGATCAGAGTACAGTGTTATATTTTGTTAGGTTTTTCGTGTTTTAAAAATTATACTTATGAATTATTGCCATTTCTTCCACTATCTCTCGAAACTCCATCAGTTTCATCTTGATGCCCTTGGGGAATGGGAAAGGGATAGGGGTTGTTTATGGATGTGTGCATATCCAGACAGATGTGGCAGGGGAAACCACACAAAACACATTACTTATGGTTGTGGTAGAGCCAGGCCAACAGTCAGATGTAATCTCCAGCGTCTGATTCAGACAGACATACTCAGACCATCAGTAAGGGAGAGTGGGGTAAGCTATGCCACGTTGTCCTCTAGGCCAAAAAAAAAAAAGATGAAATATTTATATTCCTAATTATATTTCAGGGTGTCTCCTATAATCATTTATAATGTGTTACCACAGAAATAAGACTTTAAAATATTTTGATTATTATTATTATTATTAACAACAACAACAATAAAATTGAAAACAATATATTTTTTATAAATAATAAAAATAGCCATCATCATTATTATTACAAAATATTATGTATATATATTTTAAATACTATATTTATATATTATTAAATATCATGTTTATGTTATTATTATTATTATTATTATCATTATTATTAACAACATGTTTTACATCCAAAAACCAAACCAAAAAAAAAACAGAAACTTTTCATATCCTCTCTAAATCAGAGGCAACTGTTTCTAAATATATAGTTGCATGAAACAATTAGCCACAGTTTACATGATTAGGTCAGCAGCACATACACAGTACTTCACTCTCCATTCCCTCTGTTTTTCTCTCTCAGAGTTACTCAAATATTGAGTATAATACAAGCACAAAGATTTCTATTTCTTACACCCCATCTACGCTGTGAGCGACTAACTAAACCTGAACACTCCTATTATAATTACCGAAGCTGTCTACATTGCAAGTGTGTGGATCATTATATTACAATTTGCAATTTTCTTGAAAAGGCTGCTGTATGCTCTGTCATCTCCACGCTTGTGAAGCGCCTGTACGTTCTGCTGTGTTTACTGTAATTGTTGAGGGATATGGACTGTCTGCTGGCTGAATGATTCCTGAATGATGGACAGCACTGACTCCCACCTGTGTGCTTCAAACACACATACACACACCTTTATACAGCAAACACCTTTATGCACCGTTTGACGTCAGTTCCAGTCTCTCTCTGTCCGTCTCGTCTCCTCCCCTCCTCTCTGCTCCTACACTCTGATGCACTTTTGAAAAGCTCCCCTTGTGCCAAGGCTTGATCTGAGTCTTTGTAAAAGGGAGGATGCCTTTTATCCGAGCATGGCGTGGATCAGAAAAGGTCCTTAAGTTAGGATTCGAACTCGGGATGCCTGTAGCGCAGCAGCACTGTATGTCGGCATGCTACCCACAAGGTTATCGGTGCCGACAAGACTGAGTTATTATACTCTTAAACCTAATTATAGCCTTCACAGAAAATGTTTTGAATTTTTATATTGTCATTTACAGATTATTTAACGTTTATTAAACCATTTCTTCACGGGGACCATGTACAATGAGTCAGTAGGTTCCAGTGTTGTTTTGGCCCCTTTGTCTTTTATTGTGTGGACAAAACATTAAGTTTTGAACAAAACAGTTAAAACGTTCTTTAAAATATCATCTTATGTGTTCCACAGGGGAAAGAAACTGTCTTACAGGATGAGTAAATGTTGGCAAATGTTTCATTTTTGGGTGAACTGGCCCTTTAAGACCAACTTTGGATGATGTGTTATCACGCAATTTGAACTTCAATATGCTCTCTTTGTTTGATTTTCCCATGAATGCACTTACATTACATGTTTACAGAAAGAGAAGCAACTTTTGGTTGTTTTGGTATGTGTTTGCGCAACTGCGTACTTGTGTGCATAATTCTGAAGAAATTTGTATTTGGAGATTGTGTACGACTTTCCATTGACTTCAGTTATTTTAATACTGAGCTAATTGGGCTAAGAGTTATTTTCTATCCCTTAAATCTAATTATAGCCTCACAGAAACATTTCTTAATTTTTATATTGTCATTTACAAATTATTTAATGTTTAATTAAACCGTTTCTTCATGGGGACCATATTTCAGTGTTTATACAATGAGTCATAGGCTCCAGTGTTGTTTTGGACCCCACTGTCTTTCATTATATGGACAAAACATTCAGTTTTGAACAAAAATGTTAAAACATTTATTAAAATATCGTCTTATGTGTTCCACAGATAAAAAAAAAACAGTCTTACAGGACGTGTAAATGATGGCAAAAGTTTCATTTTGGGGTGAACTGACCAACTTTGGATGAAGTGTCATCATGCAATTTGCACTTTTAATCAGTAGACCCTATTTGTTTGACTTTCCTATGAATGCACTTACATTACATGTTTACAGAAAGAGAAGCAACGTTTGATTATTTTGATATGTGTTTGTACAACTGCGCACTTGTGTGTGTAATTCTGAAGAGATTTGTATTTAGAGATTGTGTGCGACTTTCCATTGACTTTAGTTATTTTAATGCTGAGCTAAAGATATTTTCTCTTTCTTGAACCTAAATCTAACCCTCAGAATGATATTTCTGCATTTTAATATTGTCATTTATAAAACCATTTCTTCCTGAGGACCATGTCTCAGTGTCCATACAATGAAAGTCATTGGACTCCTGTGTTGTTTTGGACCCCACTGGTTTTCATTATATGGACAAAATCAGCTAAAACATTCTTTAAAACATCTTCTTTGTTCCACAGAAGAAAACCGTCATACATATGTTTACAAAATGTGAATTATTGAGTGAACTGTCCCATTAAAACCACCTTCGGATGATGCATTATGATGCAATTTTCCCTTTTTTAATCATCGCGCTCTGTTTGACTTTCCCAATAATGCAGTTGCGCTACATATTTACGGAAACAGGAGCAACATTTAAGTGTTTTGACATGTGTTTGCACAGTTGCGCACTTGTGTGCGTAATTCTGAGGAGATTTGTATTTGTAGATTGTACGGGCTGTATCTGATTGCTAGTTTCCGTTAGCTGTCTGATCCTAGACTCCCCACTCAGCTAATCTCTCATCAGTACAAATAAGCAGTCTTGACCAAACTAAATGCGCCGCATTTAGCATCAACAACAACAGTACACCATGTTAAATTGTACGTTTCCATGTGAATTACCCTAGCAGGACTGTAACTGGAGGGTTAAACTAATGCGGTCACAGACCCTACTGTAACTACCGTTCATTCATATCTTATCAAAATGGACGTGTTTGCAAAATAACGCTCTGCATCTTCTTTTTTTCCATTCCCTCCCACCTAAGTGGCTCTATTTCAAAGGCTGTTTGTTGGGGCAGAGGGCTTGGCATCTAATGGAGAGTGTTTTGTATTAATCCCCAGCACAAAATCAATGTTTTGATGAGAGGGTTCAGCATTAGCGAATGCTAATATATGCAGCAAGCTGCACTAACCGCTTGCTGCCATGGTTACTGCGAGGGCATCTGAAGGTCGTGGCTGGCTCTCCCACCGTTTGTAGCGATGAATGTGGCCACTGCAACATCAGGTGATCGGACCACCTGGAGGAAGACAGACAGATTGAGAGAGACAGAGGCTGCTGGGATTGCTTTTGCTGTTGCTGCAGAGTGTGTAGTATGTTCTGAGCACATTATACAGAGTTCTGGTGTGTGTACTTTTTTTTGCTAAAATGAGATGTGTATAACCAGTATTGTTAATGTTAACTAAAACTAACACTATTAAAAATAGTTAAATTGCAAAATAGCTCCTCACTCTGTAAATTAAACATGCAATGTGATGAGGTTGTGTGATGTAGCATACTTTTACATACTACATAAAGATACACTGTCTAAAGAAAGAGGGACAGATAAGCAGTGGATGAGTGCAGATGGATTCAGTACGCTTGTCCGCACATTGTCCCAGAAGGCTGAACAGAAGCCGAGCAGCCTGTTCAGGACATACACTGAACATCACCCAAAACACAGGCCCAATGCACTCACTCACTCACAACACACACACACACACACACACAGACAGACAGACACACACACACACACACACAGACAGATAGACAGACAGAGACAGACAGACAGATAGCTGATGGAGCTGTTCGGTTAACTTTGGCTATGCTATACTGTGGCTTATACACTATTTATAAATACTGCCTACTATTTTGGAAAAATAATATATGAAATGGCATGAATTGTGCAACAACAAACATTTCGAAGAGTTTTGTTACATAGTTGTCACATATTTTGTTCTATGATTTTCTGTGCATATGCAAACAGAGCCCAAATATGATGTTCATCTGCATATACTCTCAAAGAAGAGCACTTTTGTGTGTCTATGAGTACTTGTATTAATGAACACATATAGAGTGTCCTTCAGTACATGCATAAACGCTGTATCTGTGCCAAACCAATACCCGTCCAGCCATTTCTGAAGCACACCCTCATTAAGATAACAATAAATGTGATTTGTTAAGCCAATTTAAAGCTGGTTCTGTTCAGTAAAGGCCCTTGTGTCCTTGGCTTGTACTGGTTAATTAAACAAATGTAAATTGTGTAGACAGAGCAGAAGGCGAATTTTCTGTCTCTGGTCTTTCTGTGCTGCAGCATTTGGAGGCTTTGATGTTCTGTAATTCAGTCTGTCGGTCGTTTTAAATAGACGTCTGTCCCAATAGACAGTTTCCATTGAGAATAAAAGCAAGTGGGGGTGTCAAAAGGAAATGGGATGAGAATATTCTTGTGTTAGTCTCAGCTTCTTTGGTTTTTGTGTGAATTTTGAGGAGTATGGATTTAATTATGATATATTTGTGGTATTTTTGCTCGGGTTATAGGTAGAGTGTGCAATAAAATAAATAATTAAAAATAGTCCTGTCCAAAATTCATGCCATTGTTTATGTCACAGTGTTTACATTTTCAAGAAAATCAACATATGAACTATTTACTTATACTGTAGTTGAGTATTTAAAAACACCATGAAGTAAAAAATTGTATTGTGTGGTCTATTTTTTTTTTTTAGAACATTTATATGCTAGTGTTCTCTAAAATTCTTTATAAAAATTTTAAACTGTTCTCCTGGGAAAATTTGAAAAAAAATATTGATGACATCCTGCACTACACTGTTTTTTGTCCAATCAGATGCTCTTTAGAATAATGCCCCACCCCCAATACGACCTGCAATGACTATCAAGTAGCAAATAATGTTTGTGAATGTATAGGCCTCTTATTTTATTTTATTTTATTTTTTATTGTTTTTTATTTTTTACAGGGACAGTCTTTTTGATTTGTCCCTCCCAAACTTCCTGCTTTAATAAGAAATACATACGAGACAGAAAAAATGCACTTGTCAGGCTTTTTGGGGTCTTTAAACACTGACAATTTTTTATCAAATCTAAACCATGATGTTTCCAGCATTATTTTTCATTCTTAATTTTCATTTCTTTCTTTTGTTGTATACATTCCCTGTTGTCCCCCACTAATAACTGTCAGTGTTCAGTGAGTAAGTGATTGTTTATAAGCTACTGAACTTAGCTACAAAACTAGGTCACTGTCTGCAGAGACTCCGTCTTTTCTGCCCGTCTGACACCCTCTTTCTTCTGCCGTGTGTGTGTTGGGGGAAGGCAGAGGTTACTATGGGCCTGTTTGAGCTAGCATGTGGAAATGTTGGACTGGAAATGCTTTTTGCCATTTCTTTATGGGTGATGAACAGGGTCGGAAATCTCGGTGACCTCTTCATGCCCCAGCACCCAATTAAGAAGCATCTGAGACATTTCGAGAGTCCTTTTGTAGTTTGTGTAATGTAAGTGTGAATTCAACACATTTATAGTATATTTATAGTTTGAACTGACGTTGTTTTCTCACAGGGCGACAGCAGTTCACAATCAGAAGAACTGAATCTTCCTATCTTATACAAACACAACCTTCTCGTCTTGCATTCAGTGACATTCTCATTGTGTTCTTTGTTTGAAAATACTATTCTTTATGCTTGGGTGGAGGGGCTGATTAGTATGTACTTGGAAGTTGTTACTTGTTGATGTAATGAAACTTGGCAAAAATAACAATGTTTGTGCATATTATATGCGCATGGATGAGTGAGGTACATTTGTGTTGTGTTATGTGTGTGTTTTTGTGCCTATTTGTGATTAAAATCATAGTGTGGGTTAATAATTCAAAAATCCATTATTTTCACCCTATGTGTAACAAAATCCCCTTCGTTATTGTGCGTTATATGAACAGTTTTCTTTTCCCCCCTTTGTTTTCACAAAGCCTCGCATCGTTCCTGGAGTTCCTGTAATAGTTAGCAGGCTAATGCTAATCTCATGTTCTTCAGCTTTAACGAGAGGACATTTAAGCAATTAAGGCTTAGATTTAATTACATGATAGGTCGAGAGAGTTGAAAAGGCCGAGGTGAAAGAAAATGACAAATGAGACCTCTAATATCTCAATTTGGCCTAAAAAGCAATGTGATTAAAGAGACAGCAAATACTTTTATTCTCAGAAAAGTGGAATGATAGTTTCTCACAGTCATGAACATGATTTGCTACTGTACTTTCTGTTGTTAGTTTGTGTCAGGCAGTATTGGTGGTGGATTGATAGAAAGCATTTGATTGGACAAAACTAAATGTAGTTCAGGATGAGTCATCAATATTGTTTGATCTGAAAAAGACTTGATTTTGAATGCAAATATCTGCTAAAAGTTAATCTTGTCAGCTATATACTAGTATATACATTACTTTAAAACTAATAGAGATGGACTAAAAGTCACAAAACTCCAGTTTATATTTTGTAAGGTCTTTAAAATGTCAATTTGGAGAACAGCAGCTGTAAGCAAGACAGTCTTTGGAAAGTACACTCTTTGATTCTTTTTCAAATGGAAAAATCGCTTGGCTTGGCTAGTCCTTTGGTGTGCTTGATTCGCAGTCAGTGTATGGTTAGTTTGACAGCAAGAATGTGGGGAATGGAGGATTAGTAGATGAAAATAGAAGAAACTATACTGAGATTATTCGGAGAAGCAGGAACTGGTTTGGGTGGGGGAAAATATATATACACATATTTATATACATGTTGGTTTCAAATACCTAGTTCAAAACTGTATTATTTTTTAATATGAATTATTATTAAATTATATATATTTTTGCAAATGGTATCCTTCAAATTAAATTAATATATTTCATTATTATTTTTATTTTATTAACTTTTTGCATATGTTTAATGTATATTCAAATTAATGCATTAAATCATTTATAATAACAATTTACTAATTAATTTACAAATTAAAAATTTTATGTCACTTTATCTTTTACGTAATCTCTTATAGGGTTGTGTTTTGTAATGGTTTCACTGTTTTTAATTTAGCTGAAAATTCTATAATATTCTTTTTAATGACCAATTGCATAGTTATTGAAAATGTTACACCATGTGAATGTAATGATTAAATATATATATAGTTATATATATTCTATATATTTATATTCATATTTAGTTTAAAATCATGCAGTCACTGTTGGAAAGGGTTCAGGCAAACTTTTGAATGGTGTCATTTTTATAAATTCAGTTATTATTTTGTCTTGTGTTGTATATGTAAACATCTGTTGTGTGAAATAGCTTATTTAGGACAGTACTAAATAAAAAATAACATGCAATTTTCATGATCCCTCTTATCTTGTTTCAATTATTAACATTTTGCACATTCTGCAACTTATGAGCACAACTATATATATATATATATATACACTAGTCAACATTTGAAGTGGATCAAAACCTTTCATCAAAGTTGTCCTAAAACCTAAAGCCAAAATGTGTTCTTGTCTTTCAACTTTGATGAACTTTTTTATATATAGTCCCACATAGTAATGCATTTTTTATTTATTTTTATATATATATTTTTTTTAATTAAATTGTATTTATTTTTTTTGGATAAGAGTTCAGTTACTTAGTCAAAATATATGTGTAATGGCGAAACTGTTGTAAACTGAAATTTTCTCAGGAGAACAGATAACACAACACACTCAATTGTGAAACACATGGCGCAAATAGAATCAGCAGGGATCAACCACAGAAGTGCACACGCACACACACACAAGCTTTATTACCACAAATCTGTTCACGAACCTCTAATATAGACAACAGTTCTCAGTATTTATGACAAATCAAACATATAAACATATCCTTATCTAGCTTAAACCATCCCTTTCCCAAGAACGTTGTTGTGTAATGGTGCAATTGTAAAAAACATCGAGCCTTCACTGACCCAGTGATGCGTTAAACATGGATGGCAGTCAGGCTGCTGTGGCAACCGGTTCAATGCAGTTATGCAAGAGATGGGACGTAGGATGGCAGAGATCATGTTATGAGTTTACTGCCATTTAGAGGTTGTCAGACAAATCAAAAAGCCTTTTCTGCTCCCGCTCTGAAGTTACATCACCATTCAAGAACAAAAAAGAAAGCAGGCCAGTTACATTTTTAAAGCCATAATCAAGCATTTTTTATCATTGCATATAGATACATACTATCTAATCAGTCATTTTTTTGGGCCTGTATGAGTGTTTTGTTTGTGTGCGCAGCTGTGGGTGGTTTTCCTGTGGGAGAGCAATTTCATCAGCAAGGACAGAGTCAGATGCTTGGGTTTAGATAGGGAGAGCATCTCTATACTGCAGAATGTTACGTCACTTGCTTAAATCGTGGTCTAACGCGACCCATTTAAGAGAGCGAGGCATTCTGAATACAGTTTTGCCATTATTTCTGTTTTCTGTGCTGCCATAACCACTTAAAGGTCAAAATATATTCAGCCTGATGCCGTGTGCTCTGTGTATGTCATACTGACCTAATCTGGAGTTGTGCAAAGTGTGTGTGTGTGTGTGTGTAACTGCCTCACCTCATACACATCCTGGTTGAGTTGTGTAACAATCCTGGCACTGGTTGCCCTTCACTGACATGAAAGGAAAATATACATGCATATGTGGGTGGAGAAGGGAACTCGTCTGTGTCTATAACAAAGAAACCTGTCTGTATGATTAAACCAATTGCATAATCATGGTTTTTAGTACACCTTACATAACATAATGCACTTTTCCAATTTTGCACACTGCAAAATTGACATTCTTACTATTTCTGTTTACAGTTTTATACATAAACCCTCCTGAGTTTGATTCACATTTTACTTCAAGTAAATCTGTTTTGTTTTAGGAACGTTATTTGTACCGGAAAACAAGACCAAAATACTAGGTAACAAAATCTCTTTTTTTGCAGTGCAGTGAAGACAGCTGCTTTTAAATGATGTAACAATGGCACAAACGCTGACATCAAACGCAGCTAAAGCAGGACCGCATCAATATTCTAGTAAGTGGGAGGCAGACAAATAGAGGACAGACGGGCAGCTGGTTATACCAGCGGCAGGGTCGAATGCGTTTATTAAATACCATGCAGGAGGGCTGTGCGGGCGAAGGAAGACAGCTGGACAGAGTGAAAGAACGACCGATAGATGGATAGGATGGAGAGAGAGAAAATAAATGTGTGTGAACTGGATTCCATGTTGCATTGGCAACATAACTCATTGATAAATACTTAAAGGAATAGTTGACGCAAAGATGAACATTTGCTGAAAATGTCCTCACCTTCAGGTCATCCAAGTGTAGATGAGTTTGTTTCTCCATCAGAACATTTGGAAAAATTGGAAAAATCACTTGCTCACCAATGGATCCTCTGTAGTGAATGGGTGCTGTCAGAATTAGAGTTCAAACAGCTGATAAAACATCGCAATAATCTAAGTAATTCACATGACTCCAGTTCATAAATTAGCACCTTGTGTTTGTAAAAAACAAATCTATCAATAAGAGTTTTGACTTTAAACCATTGTTTCTGGACAAAATAAAAGTCCATAATCCATAATAACACTTCCTCCAGTAGAAAAAGTCCATCCCTTCTTGTCTTCTCACATCAAAATCCACTGGCTGGAGTCGTGACTTGACTTGATTACTTACACAAGTTGATTACTTGTGGATTATTGTGATTTTTATCAGCTGTTTGAAATCTCATTCTGACGGCACCCATTCACTGTGATTCACAGTGATTCAAGTGATGTAAAGCTAAATTTCTCCAAATGTGTTTCGAGGAAGAAACAAACTCATCTACACATTGGATTGCCTCAGGGTGAGTAAATTTTCACCCCACTGACTTTCATTGTATGTACAAAAGCACTAATAATTTTTTAAATATTTATTTATCTTATATTAATTTTTTCTTATTATTTTTATCTTATTAAAAGAAATAAAATTCAACAGGTTGGAAAAGTCATGACAGTTATATGACAGAATTTACGTTTTTGGGGAACTGCTGTATACTTTTAAGGCTACACTACACAATAGATGCCCCAGGGACAGTGTCGTTTCTGGTCCCCCTTATTTTTGATGCATTCAGCACGCAGTAATCTGTTTGTGTTTTTTCTTGAACTGAATAATTCAGACAAACGCAGTGACCTCGGGGCTGAGGGACAGGATGTTCTGAACAAGTCCATGTTAATTCTGCATTAATGAAGGGCTTTGGAGGCCAAACACACACACACACACACACACAGACACACAGACACACTGACACGTACAAGGACACACTCGCAAACTCAAACATGCTGAAATTCATATGCATGGACACACGTTTACACTTATGTAAATATACTGGCATATGCAAAATCTGTGGTAAAACAATCCATGGGTTTTCATTTACACACTGGCTAAAAATTTACTTCAGGGTCTTATGAAATCATGAGCAGTTTCCCAGACTTTAGACGCTAATGAAAAATAAAGCCTAAGTAGAACACATTTTGTCTTAATTAAAGGCACAATCGCAGTCCAACAGAACTGCAACTTAATAAAGGCTTTTTGTGTGTATGGGTGGGTGGGGGGTTACACCTACTCTTTCATGTTCTACTGTATGACGTTAAAAATCAGGTGTGGATCTCTGTTCTTAAGGTTTGTACATGTAGAGGCATGTAACATGTTGCCTCTGTGACATCTGTTTTTTCCATCTGAAGAGAATAATTTACATCAAGGTGTAGCCTATATATGCTGGGTTTTATAAATGGAAACATTAGCTCAGTATCATTCTCTTTAAATTTTCATTAAATTTAGTCCTTGAAAAGTACATATTTGTACAGTATCCTTTTATTAAATATATATATTTTTTGTCTGTAGCCTATTGCATTCTTGGCCATTAATATGAAATTAATATAAAAATGTTTATTATTTTGTGCATTCTACATTACTTTTTTAAACAATCAGTGAAATCCATTTTAATATAAAATGTAATTTTACAACTACAGTTGTGTCCTTGTGAAGTTTTGTTCAGTCACTACAGCAATATTTTACCTAAAGCTTTAAATTATAAATATTATAACGTTGCAGATGATGCTGAACAGAGTGTGAACTAGAGATGGATATTAAACAAACAAACAAATAGAGAAATAAAAAAGCATCATATTTGATTAGTGTAAGGACTCACTGACCAAAACTGAGAAAGCGCATATCAACGTGCACAGTTATTTTTGTTGCTTTCTTAAACAGCTGTAAGATGTGTTTTTAATACAGCGTGTCGAGTTCAAAATAGTTATTTTCAAGAACTTATGTTCCATTCAGTTGAGCTCCTTAACAGTTTGAAAGGAGGAACGCCGCGTGTTTTGTGCACGTTCCGTGACGAATCATCGTGGACCTATCTTTACGCGGCAAGTTTAAATATGCGGAAGTGCGAATGTACGGAGCCCCTAAAGGGACATGGTGGTGGGAAAAAAATTCGGGGTGGGAGGAAATTTTTTTTTGCGTTCTCTCGCAAAACTTTTGCGTTCTCTTGCAAAACTTTTGCGTTCTCTCGCAAAGATATTTGCGTTCCCTCGCAAAACTTTTGCGTTCTCTCGCAAAAGATATTTGCGTTCCCTTTTGCGTTCTCTCGCAAAGATATTTGCGTTCCCTCGCAAAACGCAAATATCTTTTGCGAGAGAACGCAAAAGTTTTGCAAGGGAACGCAAAATATCTTTGCGAGAGAACGCAAAAGTTTTGCAAGGGAACGCAAAATATCTTTGCGAGAGAACGCAAAAG
>NW_015660878.1:3184657-3191319 GCF_001515625.1 Sinocyclocheilus rhinocerous | reverse complement strand
AACGCAAATATCTTTTGCGAGAGAACGCAAAAGTTTTGCGAGGGAACGCAAATATCTTTGCGAGAGAACGCAAACGTTTTGCGAGGGAACGCAAATATCTTTGCGAGAGAACGCAAACGTTTTGCGAGGGAACGCAAATATCTTTGCGAGAGAACGCAAAAGTTTTGCGAGGGAACGCAAAATATCTTTGCGAGAGAACGCAAAAGTTTTGCGAGGGAACGCAAAATATCTTTGCGAGAGAACGCAAAAGTTTTGCGAGGGAACGCAAATATCTTTGCGAGAGAACGCAAAAGTTTTGCGAGGGAACGCAAATATCTTTGCGAGAGAACGCAAAAGGGAACGCAAATATCTTTTGCGAGAGAACGCAAAAGTTTTGCGAGGGAACGCAAAGTTTCGAGAGGGAACGCAAAAGTTTTGCGAGAGAACGCAAAAAATCTGACAAATATTTTTTCCTCCCACCCCAAATTTTTTCACTCAATCTGATTTTTTTCCGCCACCATGTCCCTTTAGGGGCTCCGTACGAATGAGATATGCGACCGCTAGAGAAAAAGTTAAAATCAATATTATACGTGAGTTAAAACAACAGCGTCGGTAGATTCAGCACACAAAACTATTCTATTACTTAAGAAGACTCTTAATTCAGCGAATATCTTTTATGGACTAGTTTTATACAGCATTAATTGTGCATTTTGTGTTGTTTTGGAAGTTATCAATTTGGTTTCTCAACCACTTTCACTGTATGGAGTGACCAAGGCATCCAGTCTTTTATATTTCTCCTTTTGTGTCCCACGGATGAAAGAAAGACATGGTTTGGAACGACATGAGGGTGAGTAATGATGACAGGTTTTTATTTTTTAGATAAACAATTCCTTTGACTATCTAATGTCAGCCTACATCAAAATGGACTGACAAACACAGATCACTGACACATTTCAGTCCACTAGCTGTTCCTTACTCATGCAGTGATCAGGTGCTTTTGCATATTTATGAGCGTTCTGTAAATTTGTGTGATGAGTATTTAGGTCAGTTGGTAATGCTCAGTCCAGCTGGTGTTGAGATGCTGGTTTGTGAGATGTTTTGTTGTGTGTATTATGTCTATGTTTAACAACCCACACATATCAGAAATCTGTCCCCCCAAAATCCTCTAAAAGTATGTTGCCCAATACACAGCAGATTACTGATGTGACACTGGCTGATAGCACCATCTGTGTTCTAATTGAATTTGTCTCATTACAGAGGACAGTAGATGACCACCGCTAAACACTATAAACTAATGGTGGAACCTGTAACCTCTGACAATAATCGCTTAAAAGCCTGCAAACAGGAGTGCAATGATAATGGAAAACAGATAATGGTTAATGGCTAATGCAAATGAATTTTATTTTATTGACTCCTGTTCATACAGATATGTGTTCTGTGGTGCACAAAAAGGTGAGATCATTCAGATGCTCAGGGGTTGCGCTTTCATACCTGACAAGAGTGCTGAGTTGTGTTGCATTTAAATATCTCTGCTTCAGACGTTTCTCCTAACATTCCTTGGGTTAATTAAAAGAATACTTCATGCAAATCTGAAAATTTGCTGAAAATGTACTCACCCTCAGGACACCCAAGATGTACATGAGTTTGTTTCTTCACCGGAACAAATTTGGAGAAATGTATTATTGCATTACATCACTTGCTCATCAATGGATCCTCTGCAGTGAATGGGTGCCGTCGGAATCTAAATGGCTGATAAATACTTAACAGTAATCCACAACATAACTGCAGTCGATCAACGGCTTGTGAAGCAAAATTAACAAAAGCAATAAAGATGCTTCAAACTGTGGTTTCTAACTAAAATAGACCTCTATCTATAATATTGTTTTCTCGCTTTATTCATCAAGTCGGAAGGAGGAAGCATTACTATGGATTATGGACTCGTATTTTGGACAGAAGGGGTGGTTTAAAGTTAAAACGCCTTGATGGATTTGTTTCTCACAAACATGCAGCTTTTTAACTCAAAATGTTAACCGATGGCATGGAGTCATGTGGTTTACTTGTAGATTATTGTGATGTTTTTATCAGCTCTTTTTTGAACTCTTATTCTGACGGCACCCATTCACTAAACAGAAGATCTATGGGTGAGCAAGTGATGTAATGCAGAATTTCAGATCAAATGAGACCATTTCATGCAAATAAATGTTGTTTTATACAAAAATGATGTTTTATTTCTGACATGATCATATTTTTTTATAATGATTATACGTATTTAAAAGAAAAATATAGTATTTTTCAAAAAAATTACTATTTTTTAGAGATTTTTCAGTATTCCATTCAGAACATGAAGCATAAACACACATAATAGTCCTTCACTTACATAATACATGTTGCTCATTGAACTAACCAGGTATTTTGGAATTAGAAAGGACTGCATTGGTCTGTAATGAGTGTTTCCAGTTAGTGGTTATGACAATCAGTAAGCAGGAAAATAACTGCTTGTGATTTCTTCCAGTAAGTGTAAGTCAGTATGGGTGAGAGAGATACAGACTAAGCACATGGAAACTTTCTGGCAAGTATTTTATGATACTTGCCAGTGTATTTTTTGTATTCCTTTTATTTTCTTAAATGTGTGTATATATATAGTATTTATAGAGTTTTAGCTTTTAGTTTTAATTACTTTTTCTTATTTGTAAGTCGCTTTGGATAAAAGCGTCTGCTAAATGACTAAAAGTAAAAAAAAAAGTAAAGTAAAAAGTATTTTGTTGGATGATCAATAATCTAGCTGTGTTTGACTGCTTCTTTTTGTGTTGATTCTTTCCTTATGTCAGAAGTGGTGTGTAGCTGGGACTTTATTTAAGTTGCTGGATGATAAAAGAGCTAATGAAGGATGTGGGAGGCCGGAGCCACAAAAAGGAAGCAGAATATTTCAAACAGATGCCAACGATACACACACAAACACACACACACACACACACACACACACACACACACACTTTAATCTAATGAGCTACATTCATTTCTTTACAATATGCAGTATGGAGATTAATGGGTAGGAGAAGCTTGTTTGTGTAGTTTTATTTCTTTGGTTGAGCAATCTTGCATCTGGTTGAGCGTGTGTGTTATGATGTGTTGTGTGTAAACTTTGGATGACGCCTACACACTAAAACGTGCTCTTGCACCCACAGGAAGACTGTGTGTGGGTCTGGTCTTGCCTAAATTGAAGGGACCAAATGTCTACAAAAATATAATAAAACCTGATATCACCTGCACTGTGGGGACCGCACAAGGAAAATGTCTTAATAAATGGCTAGGGGAAGCAAGTTTTGTGTGAGAGTGAGGTTTAGTAGTAGGAATAAAAAATATTTATAATATTACAGACTATTACCTCAGTATAAAAATAATAGAAGTCCCCACCATGACAGATAAACAAATAGTTTGTTCGGGTATGTATTGAGTTTGGGACAAAGTTGTTTCTGAGCTAAATGGTGAGCTAAATCCCATTTGCAGTCATGTTAATAAATGTTTTCTTATAACTTTTTTTTCCATGTGAAAAATTATATATACATATACATATTTTTTGCAAATATGTATGTTTATAAAAAAAAAAAAAGAAGAAAAAAAAAAAAGTAAAACGTGTATAGTTTTATGGTTAGAATTAGTCAGTATGAATTTAAAATGATTTGTTCTTTTTTTATATTTCTATTTTTCAATGTGCTATATGTATTTATTTATATTTATATACACACCACATCCTATATATAAATGATGGCTATATAAATGATATATTGTTCTAATTTAACAAAAACAATAAACATCTAATATTCTCCATTTAGATAGCTCAGTAAATGTGTGTGTGTGTGTGTGTGTTTGTGTTTGTGTGTGTCAGAGGACAGAAGGAAGAAGGTTTCCAGACAATCCAATTTAATCCACTCAAAAGACTGGATTACTACTGTGTCTGTACATAAACACAGACACACATATACTCAGTACATTATAAAATAACACTGGCTTTATATTTTGACCCAAACTGGCACAGCCCACAGGAGATTTGAGGGTCTGGTCTTCACTTTACCACACTATGATGAGAAGGGACAGCTTGCGCTCTCTTCATTTTAAGTGGATTTTCTGGGCTTCCTGGAGCAGAACAGACTGGCCCCTTAGTTTCTGTGAAGTTTAAACAAACAACCAACAACCAATGCAGCTGCACATGCAGCTTTACAGTCGAGTGTAGGAGCAATCTTATATAGCATGTCATTTGTTATAGTGAGTCGGTTTGTTTGGATTGTTCATGTAAATGAGCCAGATCAAAATGATTCACCTATTTGAATCTCTGTGCACGAGTCAAGAGAAACAGCCGCTGGCCAGCACTTAACATAATAATCTGGCCACATCTTTTTTTAAATTATTTTATATCTACATTTTCCGTTGGTGCAAGCAAACAAGCCAAGGCTCTACAACATTAATCATCAACATGTCAGCCTGTGATTTGATCCGAGACAGGTTGACATGGAAACACAGTGACTTATCTAGATTGAGAGAGAGACACTCGTCTAATTTAAACACCCTTCAGGATGGGGAGAATACAGCCTTTGTTAGGGGAAAGACCATGCAATTTGACAGTGTTATTATTGAAATTCTCCCAACAGGTCAGATTTGACAGTTATTTATAGTTTGTATCCAGGGTGAAAAACAGCTGATGGGTTGAGAGAATAAGTTTGGTTCAGATATGTAATGGTAAAGGCTTTAATATGTGTACATTTCAAGCTGTGTGTGAAAAGGCCCTTTGTTTACTTGCTGAATATACTGTGCTGTATACACCTCATAAAAAGATTTCCAATAAGAAATAAAAATGTCATGTGGTTTAACCATCAAGGAAAAAGTAATAACACATCTTCCTTACACCTTGAAAACATGTGAGTGTATAAATATAATTGATACCTGAACTAACCTTGCCTTGCAATGAAAAGGTCAAATTATCTGAAATTTAAAATAGTTTGGACCACATGACTGTTGGTTGCAACATATGATTTTGATTAAACTGTTTTTATAATTTTTTTCAAAATATTAAAAAGCAGTGAAACTGTTTGTTTTTAGAAGATTTTAGAAGAAAGATTGTCGAATTACTTCACTTTTTAAGAATTTCATTCTTTTAATGAGGCTCTTTCCTTCAATATGATATCTGCTTGTTAATGTCAGTTTAACCTAACATTTTGTTTGAAAATCTCATTATATGTATGCATTGCAACATTAATTCTGCATGAAGTAATAGATAACAAGAGCACTGACCCTGATATTACTTTTGGTTCAATCATATTGGAAGTAGTTCACACATAAGCTAGACACTGAAAAGGTTAACATTGATCTTTCCAAACCCTCTGAAATCAGTTTTATCTGCACTTGTACAAGTGTCTATTCAGCCTGACCTAAAATTTATTACACTCTAAAAAATGCTGGGTTAAATATGGACAAACCCAGCGATTGGGTTGTTTTCAACCAACAGTTGGGTTAAATGTTTAACCCAGCCTTCTGGGCAGTAAGCCAACCGCTGGGTCAAAACAACCCAGTTGCTGGGTTTGCCCATATTTTACCCAGTGCTGGGTTTTTTAGAGTGTATCATCATCCGAGCGAGAGAGACACAAGCTTATGAAATGAACATCTGTCTACGGCAGACACGCTCTTGTAAGCCGTACCCAGATGTATTGTTTTCAAAGTTTGCATGGGAAGCTTTTAAAATGAACCCTTGGGAAGGGAAATCTAAAGGGTGGAAGCGTGAAGGTAGTTTGCTTTTGGAAATGTGCATTTCAAGCTCTATTAAAATGCAAATGTGATCTCTGAACTTCTGCATATCTACTTTTGTGAAACACATCACAGCACCAAAGATGAATCGTCTTTTGGGAAACTCGGCTTGACAACTCCAAACCTCTCTCTCTCAGCGTCTCCCCTCGGTTTGAGAGAGTGCACTTTCACACAATGTTAAGCATCTGTTTTTTTCCCTACTCAAGGGACTGCATGATTGGTTAAAAGAGCCACTATGCAGCCAATGAGAGGTCTGTTGTTATGCAGTCTTGGCCGTCTTTGGCGTCACCTATCAGCCCCTCACAGCCAACCTCCTGCCCCCCCTCTCTCCCCCAAAACACACATACACAAACACAAGTGTGCCAATGAGCGCTGTCATGACATAATAGCACGTCTCTCCAACCTGACCCCCCTGCTGATACACACTAGGTTTAAGCCTAGATCTCACCAAGAGACAAATCAGCATGTCTCTAGAAGTCTGCCACATGTCTTTCCTCTAATGCGCTCATGGGTGGCCCTTTACCCTGGTTCTCTAGAAAAACACAGTTCAGAGTTTGGGGTGTATAAAATGTTTTGATTTTGTAAAAGTTTATATTTTATAATGTTATTAACTGGTTGGGTTTTCAAACTTTTTACGGTGATATAATGCTAAAGTATATATAGCCTTAGGCTATAGCTAAAATATGATCCATTTATAATTTGAAAATTAAAAATATTGTACATGTGTAAAATTTGATTTATATATGTGAGTTTATATCTCACATTTCTGTGTATGTAGACTGTGTCTGTGTATGTATACACACACACCCACACACACACACAGACAGAATTGTGAAGTATAAACCTACAGTTGCGATATATATATATATATATATATATATATATAT
>NW_015660878.1:3033378-3184030 GCF_001515625.1 Sinocyclocheilus rhinocerous | reverse complement strand
TATATATATAAACAGTTCATTCACAATTGTGGCTTTATAAATTAAGATATAAACTCACAATTGCAAGAATTGTGAGATTAAAATCAGAAACACAGAATTGCAAAATGTAAACTCGCTAAGAAAAAAGCCAGAATTGTGAGATTAAAAAGTCAAAATGACCTTTTTTAATATTTTTTTTTTCCTGTGGTGAAAAGAAAGAAAGAAAAGAAACAGAATTGCGAGATGTAACCTCAAAATTCTAAGAAAAATTCAGAATTGCGAGATGTTAACTCGTAATTGCGGTTTTATAACTCAGTATGTAAACTCGCTAAGAAAAAAGGCCAGAATTGTGAGATTAAAAAGTCGCAATGACCTTTTTAAAATATTTTTTCTTTTTTCTGTGGTGGAAACAAAAAACAAATTGCGAGATGTGAACTCAAAATTCTGAGAAAAAAGTCCGAATTGTGAGATGTTAACTCGTAATTGCGACTTTATAACTCAAGATGTAAACTTGCTCTATATCTCTATTCTAAGAATTGTAAGTCAGTTAAAAATCCCAAATTGTGAATTATAAATTCAGAATTGTGATTTTATTTATTCATCCCGTGGTGGAAACAAGCTTCCATAACTTCTGCTGTAGCTCTTAAATCATATATGGTGCCATTAGATCCATTGTGATATAGTCAAATTAGTATGCTGTAAAAATTATGTTCTTTACAATATCACATCTGTTTTGAGTGCATATTTGAATTTTATCAGTGCACTCTGGGATTGTGTGCGTGTGTGTTTGATTGATCAGGAAATGCAGCATTGATACAAGCGTCATGAAGCATATGGTGTTGCTGTCAGCTGAGTCCAAGTAAGACACAATCACACACAAAAGCACACACTCTGTACATATGGTCATCTGAATATTCATGCAGTAGGCTACAGCCAAACCTAAAATCACAGTCTAACTTGACAGGCTTTTAAACAGCACTCTGGAAATCTGTCTCCCTCTCTTTATCTTCGTATTTTGCATTATCATCAGAAGATCACCAGCTGTGTCTAGTCTCCAGCGTCCTACATATGTGCACAAATCAATACGATGCCTATATGCGTCTGTCTGTGCTTTAATAATCCTCACAGATAGAGAACTCCATTATATAGATTGGTCTGTCTTTCACATCAGCCCCATTCTTACATTTTAAAGTGGAGTCAAGCATGCAACTTCCCGTCATCCACACAAACTTACTCAACTCTGACCTTAATGGTTGTCTGATTTGATTTGAGGTCATTTAGGCCAGATATATTTCATAAACCTATAGCTGAATCCGTAAGTTTGTGAAGCTCCTGAAAATGTACACTGCAGAAAGTCTTGTTTTACTATAAATATGAACTAAAATCGTTTATAAAAATAGATGTTAATATAGAATTTTTGATGTTAGACATTTTTATGATACTAAATATAGGGTTAAAACATCTAAACATCCTTAAACTAAGATCAGTTTACTTTTTTAGAAATACAAAAATACATACAATAAAATATATAATGCAATATAAAGACACATGAAAAATATAATACAAATGTGTATATAAAACACACACTCGTTTTAAGCATAAATTTCACTAAACGAAATCAAACGAGGCATGTTTTTAAATGTTGAACAAGTATTCCCAAATGATAGATGAACGTCTATATGAATAGTATTTTAAAAATACAATGTTTTCTGATCTTTCAGTTTTCATATTTTTACAGATTGAGTTATAAATTTCCCTTTCGTCAACAACATGACGCATGTATCTCATTTTTCCTTTCAACACATGTCTCCCCTCTTTTTTATTGCTCTCAGTGCTTTCCAAAGACTTCCAGCTCCTCTCTACACGTCGAACGATCCACATGTCCAAAGAAAACATGAAGAGGGGCAGGAATAAGCTGGGATATTCTAGGCAGGGTTAAGACAACAAAACAGGGGCCTGTCAGGGGCCCCGCTTCAGGCCTCATAGATCTCATGAAAGAGGGATGGATCCGTGAAAATATTTGGATGTTCTATGCCAGTGAAAAAAGTCTATGTTTGTACATGTGTGACTGGTAGCGTGTGGTCGGTTTCCGAAAATCCAGGAATAAGGAGAAATTGAAGTCTCAAAATCGGGTCGTCCAACTGCTACTTCACATATCTTTTGGTAATCGGCTCTGGGAAGTGAGACCGAGCCAGAATTAGCAGTGAGCTGTGATTAAACATTTACACAGGCTTTTCTATCAGAGACGTGGGCAGTAGACAGATTGTCCCATAGTGGCATCAGAGCGACAGACGGTTGGAAAATTTATAAGGTTTTATGTGTATAAAGATAAGACAAGCATAAAGTTCATTCGCTCTGTACTGTATGAGTGTGACACACAAATTGATCGCTGTCTGCGACCTATGACCTTTCAAATCCCTGACCCCCAGCAGACAGATGGGTCTGTGGTTGAGGGGAGGAGATATCCTATTCTCAGTCAATGTCATTGTGTTCTCACTCTGTTCTCGGTTTTCCTTTCTGTTTTCAGTGTAAGCATCATTAGTTTCAGCTGAAACTTGACTATTTCCATTGAAAATAATACCACATTCCAGTCAGGCTGTGTGTGAAACCAGAAAGCACGTCCTTGGTGGTTAAATTACTCAGACCCAGGTGTTCCTCAGCGTATAAGGTCAATACCACTAAGCTTTGATACACCCAAGGTCGACAGGATCCAGAATAAGAATCATGGTGCCTTTATGGACTTTCTAACATTGGACTTTGTCCATCACTTTATGTTCAGTAAACTGTTGTGATATGTTTGTTCATGGTGTTATAAGCACAAAACTCTGCATCTTATTCACCCAGTGTGGTTTAATAAAGCACTGATGCACTGAATCAGTGCACCTTGAATGAGCAAAATAGTCATTTAGTTTTTCCCCAATTCATGCAGTCCTATTTTAAAAGACTGTGCATTCAGCTGTGTGTGTATGCCAAATATTTGCGTCAAAACTTAAGTATACTTTAGGGTTTATTCATTTGGCTGTACGCATATGCGAAGAGTTTGCATCAAAACTGAAGTATACATTGGATTGCATTTGGCTGCACAGGTATGCTAAGCGTTCGCATCAGAACTGAATTATTCTTTGCACTGCAAAAAATGATTTTCTTTCTTAGTATTTTTGTCTTGTTTTCTATGATAAATATAAACATTCTTGAATCAAGATGCATTTACTTGACAAGTAAAATGACTTAAGATATTATGTCTTGTTTTCTGAAAAAAACATCAAAATTTTGTTAGTTTTTGCTTAAAACAAGCAAAAATATCTGCCAATGGGGTAAGAAAAATAATCTTAAATTAAAGGCTAAACAAGATTATTTTTCTTGCCCCATTGGCAGATATTTTTGCATGTTTTAAGCAAAAACTAATACAATTTGGGTAATTTTTTCAGAAAACAAGACATAATATCATAAGCGTTTTACTTGTCCAGTAAATGCATCCTGATTCAATAATTCTAAGATATTTATACTAGAAAACGACCAAAATTATTTTTTGTAGTGGGGGCTTATGCATTTGGCTATACGCATACACTAAGCATGTGTTAGAACTGATGTAAACTTTGGGCTTATGCATTTGTCTGTACACATATTCTACGCGTTTGCATCAAAACTTAATTATATTTTGGGTTTATGCATTTGGCTTTGTGAAGAAAAATGTCTGAGGATTTCGATATAAGCCAAGAGGAGACTGAGTTATTTCACCAGAGCTTACGCCACACTTACATCATCCGCTAAAACGCCACTCTCTCATTAATGCACGTACGACAATTAGCGGAAGCTAGAGATTACAGTTTATAAAGTTTTAAATATGGATCTTTTTCTTACACAAATGCATCAAAATTTCACTCTATAAGGCCTTTATTCACCCCTGGAGCCGTGTGGAGTACTTTTTATGATGGATTAATGCACTTTATTTAGCTTTAAAATTTTGGGTGAACTAGGCCTATCCCTTTAAGTGTTTGTCTGTATGCATAGACTAAAAGTTTGCATCAAAACTGAAGCATACTTTAGGCTTATGCAGTTGGCTGTATGCTAATGCTACACCATCGTGCCAGAACTGAAGTATACTTTGGGCTTATGCGTTTGGCTGTACGCATACACTGAGTGTTCGTGTCAAGTATACACTGGGCTTTAGTGAATTCCCCCACATGAGTCTAAATGATTGGTTAACCTTCGGGGTACACATTTAATAGCAAGCTCTAGTGTAAACTTCCTCGCAATGCTGGGTTGGTTATCGAGTGGATTGATACATATGTGTTTATGTAGTCTGCGCACACTCACACACAAAGTGCAATCAATTAGTCCATCTGAAGGCTAAAACATTTGCTTTTGTTTCAGGTCTAAATTGGAATTGGAAAATCAGCCATGAGGTTTCTATTATCTCTCTTTGACTTCATCGCTGTTTGGTTAAAGTACAGACTGTCTACTTTAATTTTAGGATATTTACATTCATAAACAACAAGCCGTGTTGAAATTACAGTCCTTTGAGCAAATGTAATTGGACAGCTGGCCGTTCAGCTGTCTCCTGACCAGGTATGCGTCATTACAGCTTTAGCACATGCACAAAAGAGAGCTAACAAAACGTTTAGTGTTGAGTCTAGCTGTGTCATCGGTGTCTTTCAACAAATGTAAAGGGTTTACCATTGACACCATCTTAAATGAGAAGCAATAATGGTATAAGGCCTGAAAATGCAGCTTTCAGATATATTACATCATTTTTAGGCCTAATAGAAGCTCTTCTTATAGTTGTATTTGAAATAATAACCTTTTTTTCTACTCCCACCCTGTTGCCATTTTCCAAACAGGTGGTCTGTCTGGGACAAGCTGCCCCAGTTTCTTTCCTCATCCCAGCAGATATAGTAAGACTAACATTATCCTTTCTTTTCTCAAGTCTGTGTCGTTCCCTCATTCTGTCCATCTAGATCTCAGAATGATAGTAGTGACACCAAAGATAAAGAATCACATTTCTCTGTGTCCTATTGTATTTTGTGTTTACGTGCGCTGATGCCAGTAGCACTTTATAAACAGGTAGCTGGAAAAGTTTGTTGGAGAAAGAATCCGCTTCTATATACACTTCTAACCTAAATTCTTACATAACACAATGGAGTGGTGTGGAATGGAATGGTGAACATTTGAAATGTTAAATGGTCCTCTAATGTCCCCTGGTGGTTTCTTTTAAAACTTCATCTATTTAAAAAAAATGCCTACACTTGGGGGCGAAAATGCTTTCTTTTTATGTATAATATAATACTAATATTTTAAAAAATAACTTTTATTAAATGATTTAATATATGTCTATATATTTTAATATAGTGTATATTTAATACACAGTACTCACTGTGTTTTAGGTGATGTGTATATATTGAAGTATTTCCGATGCGTTTTGTAATGTAGGCCTAGTCTAATCCTCATTAAAAAGAAATGCGTGCAGACTGCTGTTTTCATTGAAACTCAAAGGGATATTAAAGAATAACCGTCTTTGATCTATAAGACACAAGCTGTTTTTCACTCTGTCATACTGTTGTGCTGACCATTCAAGTCATTTAGGGCCACTTGGAGCATTAGATTTTAATGAATGTGGATTATTTATACAAGTTACATCACCAACATGATGTTATGGTGTCTTCTATCTTTCTTGTAGGCTACGGATTGATAATACTTTGAGAGAGCCCAGTGACAGGCCTAACTGGAAACACAATTCCACTGAAGAAAAATGCAAGATTTCAAGACTCGGGCATAGTGAAAACAGATTTCACAAATGTGAAAGACATTTGTCAGGCTGTGAGGGACTACATGGTTGGTCATTTATTTAGTCAGCTAGAAATACCTGTCTTTATGGCAGTGATTTAGAGTAGGGGTTTTCAAACTGGTCTCCAGGGGGCTTTAAGCGGGTGCTAGAGGGTACATGGAAAATGTCAGATGGAAAAAGTGTAAAAATTAAAAGGGAAAAAATATTATTGTGAAAATGGCCAATTTGTATTGTGAAGTATTATACAGATAAATTAGATTCATGAATTCATTTGAAGTAAAACTATTGTTCCGATAATATATATATTTTTTGGTTAGTACA
Organism: Sinocyclocheilus rhinocerous; assembly: GCF_001515625.1. Classification (NCBI taxonomy): domain Eukaryota; kingdom Metazoa; phylum Chordata; class Actinopteri; order Cypriniformes; family Cyprinidae; genus Sinocyclocheilus; species Sinocyclocheilus rhinocerous. Next base: position 3,177,945 of record NW_015660878.1, on the reverse strand, counting down.
GTGCAAAATAATGGCAATTATTACATTTTTAAACACCATGTCTTAACAATATCTCAATATCTTTTTTTACATAAATGAATCTTAAAATATACACGTTTCTTCATATCATCACATTGGGGAGCCCAAAAGTTTGAAAACTCCTAATTGAATTCAAACATTAAATATTTTTCAAAAAATCTAGACGAATTTGAGTCAGAATAAACTAGTACTGACGTGATCTGATAAAGTTTTTATGCAGACACCGTGAAACTCTCTGTCCAAATATCTGTTTCCCTGCCAGCTCACGCATTCCTCTCCTGCTGCTTGGTGGTGACAGTTAACATCATCTTTTAATCATCTTTTTATTTCCTCACACTCTGATTGAAGTTACATCTGGAGTCAGAATTAGGCAGTGGCTTGCAAAAATGCCTCAGAAAAGTGAAGAAAGTTCTAAGAAAAGGTTTTACATCTATTACAATGAAATTCGTGATTAGTGATGGAACAAAATGGATTTAGCAATGACAGATTCTAGAACATTTGAAATCTCCGTCTTGAATATAACTTTCTTCATCCAAACATTTTGTCCCACCTCACACAGCTCGCATGTGACTAAATACGAACCTGTTGTAAGGTCAAAGGCCACAGACCCTTTTAGGGAAACACTTGTCATTGTGGTGCCAGTGAGTCGGCACCAGTATTTGTGAAAGTAAAGCAAATAGTGTCAATCCTAAAGTGAATCCTGACCTTTGACCTTTCTATCCACTATGTCTATCTCCATTCCCCTGAATTGATACGTTAGATTTTTCTGGATCTAGTGTGTGAGCGAGAAAATTCCCGTAATGATAAGTGTCTTTGAAGAGAGCTATTACTCAAGAGTGTATAATTTTTCTGAGCGTGTATGTGGAATTTGCATTAGGGAGAAGGAGAGTCTTTAAATGGGTCCATTAGTCCGGATGCGCATCTATTTGTTTGTGTATGTGTGTCAGTCTCAGTCGTGTGTAGAGACAGTCTATGCAACACAGGAAGCCAGCATGTCTTCCATATCTGCAGAGTACAAGGACTTAAACATCTGAAGGACGCCACATACTCACCTTGAACACATTCCAGGTAAGCTGTGCCTGGCGGGCCGATCTCATTAAAAAAATATCAAGATCTGGATTTATTGCTCACACGATCAGTTATGGCTTGTAAATGAAAACCGGTTCAGATGCTTCCTGGCACCTTTTATTGTGGTTGTCAGGCCAGCCATTTAGAAAATCATGAGTATTTTATTTCAGTCTCCGGGAGCTTGGTTGATCGCCACAGACTTTTACAGCAGACAAATAAATTTGTAACAATCTGCTTTTCACGTTAATTAGAAAATTGTATTCTTCTCTTTAGCCATTTTAGCCAAAAATGAAGCCCCTCATGCTGCTGTTTTGGATTTTCGTTGTGTCTGGACACACTTTTGTGCTTCAGCCGAGTAAGTGTTCTTTAAATTTAAATTATTTAAATTATTAATTACTTATGATTAAATTATTGCTTTTACTTAATATTTTTAAGTCTGTCTTTTAAGGTTAAGTACAGAATGTTTCAGATGAAATAATAAACACAAATTGTTCAATTCATAAATAAATGTGTTTGTATTATGGAATAAGTGTAGTTTGTCCGTAATGTCCCTAACTCACAGTGCAGTCTTTTAATCATGTAACTTATGTATTACAGTTGGCAAATTTCCTAAAAGCAAATGAATCATCAGTTATGAGGGTGATTTTGTGTTCATTAAGTTCACAAAGGTTTATTACCTCTTATAGGTGTAAATGTGACAGTCATGCAGAATGTATCTGCAGAAGGTGATCTTTGGGCAGAGCAGAGATTTGATCGTTTGATGGAGGCTCTCAACACTGAAGAGGAGAAAAGAAGTGAGGAAGAGGTCACAATGCAAGAGGCGGAAGAAGAAACGGACACAGTTGAAGAACATGGTATGAGGATAACAAAAAGGGTGGAACAAACAAGAGAAACTGATGTAAAAAGCAAAGTAGTAGCAGAAAACGAGGAGCAGCAAGGACAGAATCTGGATGAACACGACATGTCAGAGGTAATCTTAACCAAACCCATCCTTACTGCACAGAATACCAGCCATTCACAAGAAATTGAGGGTGAGGAACATCTACCTCCAACTGACAATCAGAATGCCACTCCTCCTACCATGGCCACTGCCTCCCAACCTGTCCTGAACTTGCTTACAAAATCAGTTACTGTACCTTCCTCATTCCCCTTCACTTCACAAGGACCAGCAGCAACTACTGAAACCTTGTCTATCATAACCACAAAACTTCATATTGGGAATTCAACTGCTGAGGCGACCGGAGCCACCTTACTAGTAAATGAAAGCAGCACGAATGATGATCTCAGAGTGGAGCTCCATGTGATGAACAGCTCTAAACTCCACCCATTGGAGGAAGTGAGTGTTAAAGTCACAGCAATGGCAGCAAGGGCAGGACCCACTGCAAAGGCTCCTCTTAGTACTTTTATGGTCAAATCAAAAAACAAACCTAAAGACAATATGACACTGAAAGCAAAGAAAAAAAAGGTCCTCAAAGTAAAGGCGAAGAAGACCAAAGTTACGAAAAAAGCAAAGAAAGTGAAAAAGTTAAAACGAGAGAGAAAATTGAAACCAACAACACCTTCGTATTTTCCCTATTTTGAAGATCACTACTGTCCCTCAGAATGTTCCTGCTATGGGAGGTATGTGTCTATTAAATCTTAAACCAACATGCTTAAAGTTATAGTTCACCCAAAAATGAAAATTCTGTCATTCCAAATCCGTAAGACCTTCGTTCATCTTCAGAACACAAATTATGATATTTTTGATTAAATCTGAGAACTTTCTGACCCTGCATAGACAGCAACGCAACTGACACGTTCAAGGCCCAGAAAGGTAGTAAGGACATCGTTAATAGAATAAAGTCATTATTTTTGTTTTCGTTGTGTACAAAAACCACTGATGTCACATGGACTATTTTAACGAAATCTTTACAACCTTTCTGGGCCTTGAACGTGTCAGTTGCGTTGCTGTTTATGCGGGGTCAGAAAGCTCTCAGATTTCATCAAAAACATCTTAATTTGTGTTCTGAAAGAAAACAAAGGTCTTACAGGTTTGGACGGACATAAGGGTGAGTAATTAATGACAGAATTACAATTTTTGGGTGAACTATCCCTTTAAGAATGGTCCTGATGCTGCTGAGTATTGCACTGGAAAACATTCAGTTTACATGCTGTAATTTAACATGATCTCCTCTTTTCCAGGGTTGTGCAGTGTTCCGACAAACATCTGGACAAAATACCTTACGGAATTCCTTACAACTCCCGTTACATTCTCTTAATGAACAACCACATAGATAGCATTCAATTGAAGTTGCTCTCCGAGTATGACTCCATGGAGTTCCTGGTGTTAAGCAACAACCATTTAACAGACGAGACGATCGAGGGTTCCTTTAAAGGGATCAAGAGCCTTAAGAGACTATACGTAGAGCGGAACCTTCTCCGAAGTATCCCAAATGACCTGCCCGTTACTCTAGAGGAGCTACGGCTGGATGGGAACCAGGTAAATGTGATGTCCGACGCAGCCTTCGGACGCTGCCCAAACCTGCTGATCCTCAGCCTGAGCAACAACAGCCTGGGGAACAAATCATCCACTATCCCTCCAGGAGTTCTTCTACCCTTGGGCAAACTTCGGACGCTTACACTTTCCTACAATCAGCTTGCCTCTGTTCCCCTGCAGCTTCCCCTCAGTCTTCGAGAACTCTATCTCAGAGGCAACTGCATTCAACGCCTCCAAGGCGACATGTTCTGGGGTGAGGCGGAGCTGCAGGTTCTGGATCTAAGTGTGAATAGATTGACCGATAAAGGTCTTGGGAAGGCAGCACTACTGAATGCCAGTCACCTTGAGAGTTTAAATCTAGAGGGCAACTTACTGAAGCAAGTTCCTCTCCATCTACCCCGCAGCATAAAGACCCTTAACTTGGAGGGAAACTTCATCTCTAACATTGGCAAGGATGCTTTTATCTCAATGCCTCAGTTGGAGCACCTAGGCCTAGCAAGAAACAAGATCACTAAAGTGGCCCTTGGTGCCTTCCGGGTTCTTCCACTTCTGCATCAGCTAGACATGAGTCACAACGCCTTACAACAGGTACCAAGGCAGCTCCCTTTATGGCTCCACTCTGCAACATTTTCACACAACAAGATCCGTGTAATTCCACGTGATGCTTTCTGTTGGGGTCGAGGCAATGAGTCTCCTCTCAGCCGCCTAGTCAGGGTTCACCTGGAATATAACTTGATAGATCTGGGCCACCTGGACACATTGGCCTTCCGTTGCCTCAGGGGCTTTCAGGTGGTGCAATTTTACTAAACTGAACCAATTGGGAATCCCTGTAAATGGTCAACATATGGGTCGAAGTGGAATTTACAGGTCTCAGCTTGGTTTTTCTTTCTTGTCTGGACTGAAGATTTAGAGCCAGCAGCATCTGTTACAATGACAGAGAAAATTGGGGAACTTTCAGTTGGATGAAAGTCTGAAAATCTGACGAGGCAACTACATTGACTGCAAACCTGTCATATAAGACAAATATGTGTCCCGGCCCTGATCTACAAACTTTACAAAATAGGATTTTGAAGTACTTAAAGGGGTCATATGATGCTGCTAAAAATAACCTTATTTTGTGTATTTGGTGTAATGAAATGTGTTTATGCGGTTTAAGGTTAAAAAAACACATTGTTTTCCACATACTGTACATTATTGTTTCTCCTCTATGCCCCGCCTTTCTGAAACGCGTCGATTTTTACAAAGCTCATCGGTCTGAAAAGCAAGGTGTGCTGTGATTGGCCAGCTATCCAGTGCGTTATGATTGGCCGAATACCTCATGTTACGCCCCTTACCATATTGTGATGATGCCTTGTCTGGCCGGAGCAGACTTTAGTCTTTGCAACTTTACAGATCTTCTTTATGCACCAAGAGCTTGTAACACTCCAAAGAGAAAGGAAAAATTGAAATCGCATCATGTGACCCCTTTAAAGAGCAGTTGTGCTCATGGGGACACAGATTTGAGTCCTAATGTCCCTTTTTCCGTACCTTCCTTCTTGTTGATGCTTAACTGATTTTATTAAAAGCCAAAATATAACAGGATTTCATTGTCTGAGGCCTGGGTTACTTGACCTCCCTAAGATGTGTTGATGTTTTATAACTGTTATATCACTGAAATGTGACTAGTTGCTAAAAACCAGAGAGAACAGGGCTGTTGCTTGGACGAATCCCAAGACAGTTGTTTTGAGATTACATTGTTTTTATCTGATGTTTCATAAGTGTATTTCATCATTTAAGTGTATTACTTTTGAAAATAAAACACCCATTTTCATAACCTGGCAGTCTACTATCTCTTTCTTGAGCCAGTGTTATATCAGCACTGCTTTGCCAAAGTGGTTCATCATGACCTTTCAGCTCATTTCATGCTATAACAGCTTTCAACAAGAAATTCATCATGACAAGTATATTAAATATTGTCAGTATGTTTTTCATTATTCATAGTGAAAAAAGTGTTTTTCTGAAAATAGCTCGTTATATTTTTCTTGGTAAATGCTTGGCTGCGGTTATTCTTGCCAGATTTGAAGTGAAGAAAAGCACATTATTCAGAATTTGGCTGAGGTGAACTTGGCTGTTTTTCTCTCTCACACATGGGACTTACATAGTCTGTCTACGCCACTTACAGCAATTCCAATGTGTGTGTTTTTTCCACTGCAAACAAACATGTTTGGATGAAAGTTATTGAGTGTCTCCCTGCTCATGTTTATTCAGTCCAGAATTAAGGAGAATACTACCTTGTGAAAGACTCTTGTACTTGGTTGTATTCACCACTAGATGGCAGAAGAGTATATTTTAAAAATGCTTCGCCAATACATAACTTTACATCATGCTTTTTAAATATTTCTCCTGGTTATTCTACAATAAATTGCAAATAAGTTAACACAATCTATTAGGAAGTATTATGCACAAATAGATTTGTTTATCTTCGGCACTTTGACGCTATTAATAACTGTTATTTGAAATCTCCCCATTCTTGAATATTTGCTTATTTGCTTTTTGTCTCAAATATCTGTCCTTGTTTAATATCTTCTGACCTGTTGAAAGCAGATGCAAATGATGTTCCTGCTCTAGAATATGACCAGATTTGACAGGGTGCTGCCAAAGTCTTGAGGTCTTTACATTCAATTAAGTGAGACTGTTTAAGCAAACCATATGAGTGTGTGTAAGGGGAGAATGAGTCAGGGAATACAATGAAAGAGAGGTGAAGAGGGGGAAGGGGGTGACAAAGTGAGAGAGAAACGAGATGGAAAGAAAGCAAATAGCAGCTTCATGTGCAGGGTTGGTAAATTCCATCTGTCTAATAATGCAGGAAAGCTACGTGGCACTGTGAGACAGCTGCAGAGAGAGAGAGAGAGAGAGGAGAGAGGAAGACAGAAAAAAAGAAGGATTTTAGGAAGGTGAAGGACTCTTCCAGATCCTCCCTACAGTCCAGCAGGACCCTGACCCCTGTAATTTATCTTTTTGTCTTTTTATATTTTTTAAACTGTTTTTCTTTTGTGTATTTATCTTTCTAGAACCAGTGCAATGTAAAAGTTTTTTACACTGTACAAATTGGAGGGTGAGTAAGCTGTGACACGTTTGACATAATGTCCACCAAGCAAGGAGAAATGAGGTAGAAGTAAAGCTGATACCTATAATTATTTGTCATGATTTCTGCTATAATTTGAAATGATAAAAGAAGCATTTATAACTATTATTTGAAATAGAATGTGCTATGGGAATGACTTTTTAAAAAGTTGTCTAGTGACACAATATCTGCAATTTATATTTCGAATAAAATTATCTGCATAATTCAAAAAAGAAAAATGTAATGCACAATCCCGTTCCAAAGTCAAAATTTGCATATTATTTAGATATTCATAATCCAGTCAAGGAAAGGTTTAATATTCAGTAGGCTGTATTGTAAATTAGTGAAACAATTTTCAACCTTCTCCGTGAAAGTCTGTAATAATTACAACAGTTTTTGTTATTGTGTTTTATTGGAATATTAGTACACTCCCTTGTACGACTTCCTTTATTTATATATATTAATTAAAAAAAGCTTTTATACTTTTCGCATGTGCATCTTTTCGCAGATGCACATGCGAAAAGTATAAAAGCTTTTTCTTTATATATTCATATAAATATATATTCATTCATCCATTCATTTATTCATTTTTTTTTACATATATGATGAGACACAAATTGAATGGATCAAGGCATCATAATTTCACACTTTTCCCTAAAGTTTTTTTTCCAGGAACATTTAAAATTCACAAACGTTTTTTGAAATATCGCGCTCTTTCCATGTCTCCAGGTAACTTATTGAATTGTTAAAGTACAGTGTTAAATCTGACAATGCCTAATACAAGTGGTGCCATTGAGTCAGTCTTGGCATCATATTGTTTCTAAATTAGGAGGCATAGAAACAAACTATTAGGCGAAGGAACAAACAACAAGACAATTATTGGATGCTGGCCTTGCAGACATTTCATAAACCAGGGTAGGTCACTGACTGTTGCATTGTCTGAGGTCAACATTTAGTTGCTTGAAGCAGATAGTTGATAGTTCAACAGTAAATTAAAGTAAAAGTAAAGGCAATGCGGAAAATTGTGAGCAGCAGCGTAACCGCAAAAGCCTGCCTGCTCTTCTAAGGCTAATGCTAACATCTGTGATTTCATTAGCATTCAGTCTAGCCTGTGGCGTTTAATGAACAGAAGGCCTGAACTTAGTTACCATTGAAGAATGTCTGCAAACACAAAGCCAGGAAATGAAACCCCACCCTGAAAAAAAGGAAAAGGAATCAATGGATAGAGACAAAGCGTCTGCCCAGGTCAATAAACAGAAAATCAGGTCAACATTGGTCTGGAAGACCTGTGTCCTCTAAAGGACATGGGTCACATGGGATACCTGAATGAGCAAAAACACTTGGTTTGATCACTCTTTCTGTTATTTTGTGGTGGAATGAGCTTCCAACTTCCAATTATCTTTTCTATTTTTCCACACTTATACTTCTGCAAAACTGCAGCACTGTTAATATCTTTGGCCTTTGGATGATAAATTGCTTGGGTTTGTCCTCATTTTTAATTCGCTTTGGATAAAAGTGTCTTAAATGACAATGTTGGAATCAGACCATGTTTTGTTTTAATTAACAAGGGAAAAAAAACTTTCACAGTTAATCTGGAAAAAACTAGATCGTTAAGTTTATCCAATTTCATGTTTAAAGTGATCTGATCTCTCGAAAAGCAAAAGATAACTGTACCATGATATAAAATGACTCATCACACATAATCTCCATATTTCATATAAAAGAATGATTTTACAAATTTGAAGCCTGACACTTGAAGTTAAAGGGACAGTTGACAAGTGTTCAAAGCTGAGTGACTCTGCTATTACTATAACTGAAGTGAGGTGGCGCTTGAGTCAGTGGAGAGGAGAAGGAGAGAGACAGACAGAAAAGAAGGAGGAGAGAGAAAGGGGGAGGTGGCAACCGAGCAAGAAAGAGTTGAAGACTGAACCATGGGAGCCAGACGGACCTCTATATACCCACACCCACACTTATATATATGGACATATGTATGCATTTGCATTTACAGCCCCTGATCTCTCTCACCATCACTTTTTCCCTCTGTTCCCTCGATTTCATTTAACCCTTAATAAGACAAACACTTTGGTGTGGACACAAGTTGTCTGCAAACCCGCAAATACAAAGTCTCATTTACACACGTGCAGGCTCCACAAGAGGGCTGTTGTGTTTAGAGTTTTTCAGATTAGCGAATCGCATGCTGTTTCACTCCATTATCACATATACAAATGCATGCAAATGTATACATATGAATATAAATGAAGCATTTTTCTGTCCTGGAAAGCTCCATGCAAGCATATGAAGTCTAGCCACGCCTCCTTTCTTCTGCACAGTGTCTGTGTGTGTAGGATACAGGATCCTGTATTGGTTCATCTCAGGTTATTTATACCTTTTTAAAAGATTCTCGCAGAACAGACATTTTGAGCATTTAAAAGATTTTGTTGTTTAGAAAATAAATAATAGCTGCTGAAAGTGTGTAATTATGTACCTAATGTTTTATTATATATCCTTAGATACAGCAAAAGGATATTTTCCAGCCTGAGGAACATTCACAAGGTTAACAGCCATAAACAATGCCCTTATCGGGTCATATGACTGCCGGTGTTAAAGCTAAAGGTCAAAGGTCAGTATGCTCGTTTTACACCAGCCCTGGTTTTATCCCTAAATGTTATCTGTGAGGCCGGATTACGAGACCCCTGAGCATTCAGGTGTGCTCTTTAGGGGCTTTATAAGAATTCCACGTTCCTGCAGTGTATTTATTAGGTTGTTTTTCTAAAAGATGCCACTTTAAAGAAGAAAAAAAGAAGGAAACCAAGAAAAGGTACTTTTCTATATCAAACTGAGCTGGACAGGGTTTTGTTTCACCCTTTTTGTATTTTTCGTCCCAGTTCCTTGTTTAGATATTCTCCCCTGTCATCACCTTTCAAAGAACTCGTACAGAGACTATTTAACACGCAACACATGAAGTTATTAGTGGTGTTTGATAAGGTATAGGCATCACTAAAGCAATTACATTTTACAATTTGAGCAAATTCTTAATCTTAAAGGGATAGTTCAGCCAAAAGTGAAAATTACCCCATGATTTACTCACCCTCAAGCCATTCTATGTGACTTTCGTCTTTCAGACAAATACAATATGAGTTGTATTAAAAAATGCCCTGGCTCTTCCAAGCTTTATAATGGCAGTGAATGGGGTTTAAGCGTTCATACATCATAAAAAGTACTCCACACAGCTCCGGGGGGTTAATAAAGGCCTTCTGAAGTGAAGCAATGCATTTGTGTGTAGCATAAGCTCGGGGGAGAATATGCTAGTTTCTCAAGAACCAAGTTTGTATATTGAAATCCTCCAACATTTTCCCTCATTTTGTTTTTCTAATTCATGACTAGTGTTTTGTTTTGTTCTCTCCTCTACGCTTCTGTGTTCGCCTACATCCTACGTCATCCTCTGGAACACCACTCTCTCGTGAACGCGATTACGGTTTGTCAAGTTTTAAATATGTATAATTTTCTTACAAAATGTATCAATTCACTTCAGAAGGCCTTTATTCACCCCCAAGAGCTGTGAGGAGTACTTCTCTTCATGATGAATGGACGCAGTTTTTTGGGCTTCAAAATCTTAAACCCCATTTACTGCCATTATAAAGCTTGGAAGAGCCAGGGCATTTTTTTATATTACTCCGATTTTATTTGTCTGAAAGAGGAAAGTCATGTCCACCTAGGATGGCTTGAGGGTGAGTAATTTTCATTTTTGGGTGAACTATCCCTTTAAGTATTAAACTTTAACAAATGATGTGTCATGGACCTTCATACATCATAAAAAGTACTCCACACAGCTCCGGGGGGTTAATAAAGGCCTTCTGAAGTGAAGCAATGCATTTGTGTGTAGCATAAGCTCGGGGGAGAATATGCTAGTTTCTCAAGAACCAAGTTTGTATATTGAAATCCTCCAACATTTTCCCTCATTTTGTTTTTCTAATTAATGGCTTATTGAGGAGTGTTTTTACTTTTCAAGTAAAAGTTTTTGCTTGGCAATTAATTTTATGACTTAGGACAGTCAATGAATGATCTAGCAGCAATGACCTATAGCAATCACCCAAAACGTCCTTGAAACAGCTTAGCAATGTGCTAACAACCACTCTGAACATTTTAGCAATCAATTAGCATTGTGGTGGCGAGTTTTCAAGGGCAAGCACTACTCACATTTTCTTCAGGAAATGTAAAAATCGACTTATAAAATAGCCTTGCGTAATTCCTGTTTTTCCTTTCCCTCTCTTCTCTACTCGATTCGTTCCTGACTAGACAAAAAGTCTATTGTAGAACACAATGTTTCCTCCTCGAGCAGACATTACCTAAGCACTCCAAAGTTGTTGCTTGTCCTACTATTTTTCTGTCATTTTTTCCTTCTAATACTGTCTCGTACATGTCAACGGGAATTAGGACGGTAGCTTCATTAGCTGAGGGGAAAATGCTTGTGAAAACCCTCTTATGATTTACCATTTGCCACTAGGAAGCTGGGTAAGCGTTCATGACGCAGCTTTTTCTAGGCCTGGAGATGCTCAGTAATGTGATCTCCAGCTGTGGCAGACCAGTTTTTAAACTTTACTGTGCTGTTTGCTTGCGATGAGGTTTAGCGCAGGTTGTGTATTCATATCTCTCCTCGCAACATTCAGCTTTTCAGTATGTGACATTCAAAAATGAGCCAAGAAATCAGACACTTCATAAACACAGACTCGTCAGCGGTGATGAGTTTACAGCACTTTTTAATGGTGCATCCCAAAGTCTATTACAACCCCTAATGAAGTTTTCAATATGAGTGTCTGTTTGGGCAAGTATGAGGCCTTCAGAAGAAAACAGGATGTGTTCAAGGAGATAATTGTTGTTTTAATGTGTTTTCTGCATCACATCGAGGCCGCCTGGAGGGCTCTTCAATGATTGTGTGTGTGTGTGTAGACTCAGGTTATGCATGGAGGCTTTGATATACCATCTGGCATTTAAAGGTGATTTTTAACAGACTCATCATTTTTCACCTAGCCTTCAAACCTCTCAGCATGATCCGTCTTGAATCTGTGTCTCACCCTTTTGTTTTGTTTTTTCAACAATTGAAAAATTCTAAGGTGCAGAGTAAAGCACAACATAAAATAATGGAATATACCATGCAAACGTTGGGGATTAGAAAGATTGTATTAACATTATTTGAAAGAATCACCTTATGCTCACCAAGGCTGCATTTAGTTGATACAAAATACAGTAAAACAGTAATTTTGTTTAATTATTATTCCTGTGATGGCAAAGCTGAATTTTGAGCATAATTACGCCAGTCTTCAGTGTCACATGATCCTTTAGAAATCATTCTAATATGCTGATTTGCTGCCTTAAAAACATTTATTCTTACTGTTGATGTAGAAAAGTTAAACGGCTAAATATAAATATTTTGCAGCCTTATAAATGTCTAAACTGTCACTTTTGACTAATTTAATACATCCTTGCTGTGAATAGAAGTATTAATTTCTTTTAAATGAAAAGAATGGTATTTATATATAGCAAACCAGGGTGTGCTGTTGCCATTACGCTGATGGGATGCTTAAGTGCTGCATATGCATGCAGTGTGAAAACAGTGCTTATTATTGAGCTCCAAGGAAGCCACATCTGTTTACCATTTTCACTCATTAGGATCATATAAACATGCAAACTCATGAAGCTCAAGTTGATTAGTTCATGGATCAAGTGTCTGTATTAAAACAGTGAACTGAAGCTTGTGTTAATTATTTGCTCTCTCAGTGCTGCTTTGAACACGAAATGCATGTTAATTTAATACCTCATTTGGCTACAACATAAATTTGTATTTTTTAATCAATATTTTTGTGTTGTTCTCAAAAAAAAAAGAGAGATAATACATTTTTATAATAAACTTTTTTTTCAGGGAAAATACAGGTTATATCTAATCTTTTTAATGGTAGTGTATCATAGTTCCCACAAAAAATATTAAGCAGCAAACACTTCATCATTGATAATAATTAAATGTTTCTTAAACAGCAAATCAGCATATTAGAATGATTTCTGAAGGATCATGTGACATTGAAGACTGGAGTCATGGCTGCTGAAAATTCAGCTTTGCCATCACAGGAATAAATTACATTTTACAATATATTTAAATAGAAAGGAGCTATTTTAAATTGTAATAATATTACTTCTTTTAAAAACATTATTTAAAAAATGTGTAATTATTCCTAACTTTTGAAAAGTAGTGTGCATACAATATAGAATACATATAAAATAAACATTTATTTTTCTTAACCACATTAAAATCATGATTAAATTCTGATTAAGAATGATTTTTTTTTTTTTTTTTTGCAGCACAGAACAGTCATTCGTTTCAGATGGAGAAATGAACAGAAGCAGATGTGCTGTGTGTCGATATGAGATCAGCCTCAGGAACCAGAGCCAAGCGGAGATGAGAGGAGAGCCAGGAGCACGCTTAGGTAAGCAGGCACTCTGTCACGCCAGACACGCCGCTGGAGTCGTAGTGGGTAAGCAGGGCAGAGTTCACACACTGATCAGTCGAAATGTGAGCTACACTGCCAGTATGAATGAGCTGGAACACACACATGCGAGCACACGCTCTGTGCATACACAGACTGAAACTGATAAATGGTGATGTAGAACAGAAACAGCAGATCTAGGATCCATCAGTCAGCAACTTCGACTTTACAGCACAGCCAAATATACTGGGGCCCAAAGTGTCAAGAACACATACAATGCCAAAAAAGTCATTATTATTGCAGATATGTTACTTTATTAGCACTCACGAAGGCTACTTTTGCTAATACTTTGAGTTATAGGGATTTGAACAGACCCCTAGAAACAGTGCAACCAGTGACAAGACTTTTGAATTGTTGTGGTGAGTTTTGCATATAGCTAACGCAACTTTAAAAATGTAAAAATCTAGTATTATTGCAGTTAGGATTGATATCTGCTTCTCAGACTCTCTCTTTTTTTTCTCATTCTCTGTGTGAGTATGGATAACTCATTCTCTATAAAACGTTTTAGTGGTAGCAGAAAGCAAGCCACAGGCTCTTGATCTCAGTTATGAAAATGTGAAGCATTCAGCACATAATATATGCGAACTGTAGAGCAAACACACGAATGTCCAAGAGAAACAGTCTGGGCTGCTATTATACTCTCTGGAGGATGATGGGAAATCAGCCCCACTGGGCACAGCAAGAAAGCCACGTGAGAGCATTCACAGTGATTTCAAGATTTCATTCATCTCACACAGACTTTATTCCGTGAAAGCAGACTTATGGGTGACTAATGTAGGTGTGTGTGATACTGACAAGAAAATATCTTGATGGGTGGTAATAATAATTAGCAGACTCCCAAAACCCCTATTCTTCATAACTTATACAATGGTTATTTCCATATTTGCCACCTTAAATTGATTTCTGGGGCATTTTTACTTTTTTAAGCTGAGCCTTATTATGTATACACATGAAGAAAATGCAAAAGCCAGTACTCGTAAAGGGATAGTTCACGCAAAAATGAAAATTCTGTCATTAATTACTCACCCTCATTTCGTTTCAAACATGTAAGACCTTCACTCATCTTCAGAACACAAATTAAGATATTTCTGATGAAATCCGAGAGCTTTCTGACCCCGCATAGACCGCAACGCAACTGACATGTTTAAAAGGACCAGAAAGTTAGTAAAGACATCATTAAAATAGTCCATGTGACATCAGTGGTTCAACCGTACTTTTATTAAGCTATGAGAATACTTTTTGTGCGCAAAGAAAACAAAAATAACGACTTTATTCAACAATTCTTCTGTGAGTTCTCAAACTCAGCAGTCTGAACTCAGATAAATAACACTGGTTAGTAATTCATGTAAGTAACACAGGTAAGCAGTAGCTCATTTGTCAAAATTCTTACGATTGATAAATTCATTTAGAATAAGACACTGTAGATGGTTAGTGTTACCAGTCAAATGTATCAACAAAATCCCTTTATACACTACAAAAGTGGCACAGAAGCTGCATCTAAAGTAGCATTTAGATGTATGTACAATCCATTTACAGTTGCATAAATAATTTTTCGAGATTAATGCAGCTTGCAGTTAATTTCAATGTTAGCATGTTGCTAAGCTAACAAGCAGACACTAATATGCATAGAAATAGTTTAACCAACATGTGTGAGTAAAGCTTGTTGATAGCATTAGCCACGCGATAGCATAGCAAAAAAACACACACACACAAATATTGGGTAAATTAATATGTTTTAATTGAACTATTGTATTTAGTACTGGATTAAATGTATGTATTCTCATTTTATATCTTTGCATGAGTTATAAATAATTATAATCAGCTTTTTCCTCACCTGATCTGTCATTTTGGATTTACTTCATGTTAATCATAGAACAGTGCAGTATAGACTTGCCTTGTCAACAAATTAAAATTTTCCAAAAATAATACATGAACGTAACAATTAAGATGCAATTAAGATTTTGAAACAGACTACGCTCCCTCCATAGGTAGTTCACTGCATTTTGGAGTGAAACAAGTCAAATGTATTGTCTTTTCTAAAAACTGATTTTAGAAAGAAACTGGCACCCATAATGGAGAAAAAACAGAGAATGTCTCTTTATATTCTCTTCCTATCAAATGCACAAACACAGAATGAGATAAAAACAGGCGCAGTGATGGCCAGGCGCCGAGGCCTGACATATACAAAGGAAGTGTTTCGTCTGGCAGTCAGTGTTACCAGGCATTCACAGAGAAAAGCTGAAAGCTCCACATTGCTCCATTCAGAAGAGAGTTGAAGAAAGATGGCTGACCTTCTATTCAGCCCAACTCCCCGTCAGTCATTCGGCTGGCTAACTGTGAGCTTACAAGCACGGCGGCCGTCACGGTGGGTGGGTGGGTGGATAAATACTCTCATGATTTTGTTGGAAATGTTTTTTCTGTGCAAGTTAGATATTGGAGTTACTTGTGCAACATATTTGCTTGGTGAAACTGCTACTTTAGTTTCTCTGAGCTTCAAAGTGGTTTGTTGCTGTGTGATAAGGCATGTCTTTGAAAGACCAGGGGAGGATAAAAAAAAAAACCCAAAAGAATAATGGTTCAAGATGTCTGGGACAGAGGAGGGGGTTTTGACCGTTTATTCAAACTTTAGACAGGAAGGCTGAGCCAAGGCCTCGATAAAATCAACAGGATCGCAGAGGTCTGGGAACAATAAGTCAATGGGAACGTTCATTTGCGGCAGACGCAAAGAGAAAAAGAAACAACACGACAAGCAAACACTTTAAAACACAGTATTTGGAGAAACATAGTTACAAGAAGGAAATATTTACTTGTGCTTTCTAAAGAAGTGATTAGGTTTGCATCAGGCCAGGAGGAGCATCATGTTTTCTTCTCTTTTTTTGTCATTGTGTGGACTCTAGGCTGAATCTTTTCCCCCTCCACTGGCCCTTTCCTGACCAGCCAGACTCTAAATCTCCCCTGAATTTGTACATTCCTCTGGTATTGCCTAATACATTTTCTTGTCAGGGTGTGTGTGCATCGTATCGTAGACTATAGCGTGTGTATATTGGATGTTGTTTGGGGTATGGGTGTGTTTTTGTGTCATTTGTGTGCGTTTGGGGTAGAAGCATCTGTTTATCTTGTTATCACTGACATTTTTTCAGTGATCCGCTGCAGACGTTTGGCTCTCAGGGGTTTCTTAAAAACTTCCATCTTTCAGCTGCAAAGGGGAAAAAGCTTGTTTTTCCTGCATTTTACTGATCCAAAATATGAATGAATTAGCTGGTGCTGATCAGTTAAAACAGTGATAATGCTCACTATGTTGCTACCTGAAAAAAAAAAATTAGTAGGCTATTTATTATTACTTCAGTCCTTAAAATAACATAAGTTTAATTAAGAAGAAACAGAGAGTGGGATATTAACTTAATATTATCCTAATTAGCTAGTGCTGACAAGTTACACCAGTCAAAAATGGTCGCTATGTTGTTACCTGGAAAAAAATGTAATTTAAAATTTTTTATTTCGTCCTTAAAACAATACATTAAAAAAATGATACATTTAATTGAAGCAACACTATGTAAGATATTAATTTAGAAATTTTTTTTTTCATAAGCCTTACTAACTCCGTGGTTAAAAAAAAATTCCATTGAAAGAGAAATAATTCGATATAATTTCTTAAAGCAAGTCTAAACATATCTGAAAATATATCTTCACAACTAATTTGATCTTATTTTAAGAATTTTTAAATATTTTTGGAGAATAAAAAAATATTATTTTTTTTATAGCAAGAACAGAGGCAGTTTCTTTTCATTTTAATTCTGCTTTTGACTTTAATACTACACAAGTTCTTGTCTCAAACAAAAACTAACTGCAGACATTCCAGGCTGCGCTTGCAAGCTTGACGAGACTGGTAAAGACATCACATTTTTTACTGTCTGTCAAGATTTTTCCATACAACTTTTTCTCACAAATGCACTCGAATGCAAACTCACGCTTACGAGTCTGTGTTCCTCAGATACCATATTTGAGTCTCATTAGTTTGAGTCATCTGATTTTCTCACACTCTCAAAACATTTAGACGAAATTCACCCCATGTTGGAAAATGTCCTCCAGTGTTTGAGTCTCAAAGTCCAGCCCACCTCTGACAAATCAAACAGCTTGTGTAATGTAACACGAAATCCAAGTTAATTTAATTTCCAGTTCACTTTAGTTAATCCAGGTGAGCAAGGGCTATTAATATTCCCATAATTGTGACCCTGGAGCACAAAACCAGTCATAAGGGTCAATTTTTTGAAATTGAGATTCATACATCACCTGAAAGCTGAATAAATACGCTTTCCATTGATGTATGGTTTGTTATGATAGGACAAGATTTGGCCAAGATACAACTATTTGAAAATCTGGAATCTGAGGGTGCAAAAAAATCGAAATATTGAGAAAATCAAGTTGTACGAATTAAGTTCTTAGCAATGCATATTACTAATCAAAAATTAAGTTTTGATTTATTTACAGTAGGAATTGACAAAATTTCTTCATGGAACATGATCTTTATTTAATATCCTAATGATTTTTGGCGTAAAAGAAAAATCGATAATTTTGACCCACACAATGTATTTTTGGCTATTGCTACAAATATACCCTTGCTACTTAAGACTGGTTTTGTGGTCCAGGGTCACAATTAATAAACAGATAAATAAATAATAGACTGTTTTAAAATAACATTTTGAAACCAAAAGTCTATTTATAAAACTAAAATGTTCTGGAACAGGATGAGCTGAAGCTTGTCGCTCTGTATTGTGTTATTATCCGTAAACTCCCTCCATTTAGAGTGATTCTTCGCTCTTTATCTCTTTGTGCTTCTGTCAAGCAATTTAGCATTTCATTAGATTAGCTCGACAGGGCCAAAGGCGACCAGAAGCATTGTGAACAAGAATTATTTAGATTGTCCCAGGCAAGGATAACAGTACCTTAAAAGAAGTGACATTATATATGACAGAAGAATAATTCAGGCTGTCAGTCTGTTTAAATCTGCTCAAATCCAACAACAGATCATTTCTGCTTTTTAAATTTATATTTTACAAAATTCGTTCATTTAGCATTTATTCACTGAAGCAACACAGTTATCCTTTTTTCATCAGGCTTTATAAAGGGTCTGTAGCTGCCTCTTTCTTGTATGCAGTCTTTGGTTCAGGTCTGTTGGTTCCTTTAGTTGGGGACTGTTGACTTAGCAGGTTTGTGTGGGGTTCTGCTGGGTTCTTTAGCGTTTTGGCCTGTTTGACGCTCATTTTATGGCTCTTTTGAGGTGGTCTTGTGACTGAGTTACCAGCAGTAAAAGCTGTTTGGTGTCTGATGGAAGCTATAAATCAAAACCAGACTGAACCAGAAAAACTGACACTAGAAGGAAAGCAGTCTGAGTTTGACTCAACCACCAACATGCCAGATTTTAAGAAATTAATTGCATGAAATTGTAGTTTAATAACTGAGGATCAAGTTTAGTGGTTAGCTACATTTGAAACAGCAAGGCAGTCTGTCGTCTGTTACATCTCGACCCTCTTGAGTTTTAGTACGACAAATATACACTAATCAAGATGCCAAAGAGATTACACACATCCTGGAACACACAATGTTACTTAGGTTGTAAAATCCAATTGTACAGAGCTTGGGAAGTTTTGTGAATAAATGTAAAGCTTTGAATGCTTGCTAAATGGATAGGATAGGCGGAGATGTTAAATCTGTAATAATCATGTAAATAATAACAAGGCAAATCTGAAAGAACGTGTGTAGACCGGAGGTGAGAGGACATTCTCCACCGCCCACACTCCCACAGCTGTGTTTTCTCTTAAGACCTTGATTCAGATGTGAGGTCTGTGTAGTTCTCTTTGGTAATTGTGGTTGGTGATGCAGGGATTAGATCAGAGCAGCTTTTAATGGCAGCATTCATCAGCTTCACAAAACCAGACCAGTTTAATAAAATAAATCAACACAACACAATTCGTAACCATTTGACATTTTGGTGAATTAGTTACTAATCCCTATGAACTCATTTGTATGTCTTCATACAATCTGTTTACTTCCCAGTGACGGTTATGTGGGTGGATCTTTGTGCTTAGTTTTTTTTTTTTTTTTTCTCCGTAAAGAATCGTTCACAAAATTGCCACCTCCTAAAATAGTTACATTTTCCTGTAAGATAAGGTTGAAATACCATATATAAACCAGTGAACAAAACCTGGTCAGTTACTAATTTTTTTTTTTTTCAATGTATTACTTCAATAACTTTAATATGTTATCTACAAAAAAATAAAAAAAAATAAAAATCAAAGTGTACATATTTATATATAATTAAACTGTTATTGTTTTTTATTATTTTTCATTTTTTTATAATGAACTATTAAAACAACTAAATGTATGAATTACTTTTAATTTTCCCCTTTTTAACTTAAAAAGTAAATTTAATTTAATTTAAAATAAATTATATAAAATAATATATTAAAAATATATATGTTAATTTTCCCCCCAAAGAATCATGAGAAATAGTGGCTAAAATATAAGAAAGTAACTAAATTTGATCAATGCATAATTCACATATTAATTTGTATTATTTTATTAAACTGTTATTGTTTTTATATCATTTTTTATTATTTTATAATGAACTATTAAAACATAATTTTGTGTATGAATTACTTTTAATATTTTACTTTTTTAACTTGTACCTTTTGCAATGAATACAATAATGGAATCATTCAATTAAAAATAAATTATAAATATATTTAATATATAAACATAACATATTTTTCTTAAATATACTGTATATGCATGTGTGTGTATTTATATATACATAATACACACAGTACACACACATATATTATGTAAACAAAAACTTTTATTTTGGATGCGATTAATCGCGATTAATTGTTTGACAGCACTAATATATGTATACATATATATATATGTATGTATAAATAATATTTGATCAATGCATATTTCACATATTCATTTTTATTATTTTATAGTTTTAATTTGATTGAATATCACTCGAAAATATGGAAAATAAACCGAGTCAGTTGTGTTCATATATACTCTTAAAGTGATCATAGATTATGGTAAACTCTTGATGCAGTAGTGATATTTTTAAAGAAATGACAATCCAAATTTCTGACAATATAACAAAATGATTAGGAGAAACGGGGTGAACTTTTACATTATTATTTAAAAAAAAAGAATTAATGTGTTCCTCATCAGTGCAACTGAACCCTAAACCAAGACTTTCCACTGAGTGCTTTTAACTAATGACATTGTACGGTTTATTTACTTCAGTGGTTTATTAAATTATGCGTCAGTGACTAACACTGCTGGGAAATATCTGGGTGTGATTGTTGAGGATTGGAGAAACGGATATATCCACACATGCTTCACAACATACAGACTCACTGTGGACACGTGTAAATAATATTTGCACCATTTTCATTGCAGGTCTACACCCTCGTAAATATTTTTAGTAGTTTGATATCTTTTGTCTTTTTGTGATGTTTTTCTCCTCATCTTGTCCCAGCTGTTCAGCGGTTCCAGAGGCAGTGGAGGTTCGGGTTTCTCCTCGCTGCTCTGTCGTGGTTAGGTCTGCACTCTGCCTGCAGGTTCTGATGATTCTAACAGACTCTGAGCTCCCTTTTCAGCTGCATACATCACGTCTCTTGTCTGGAGGCTTATCTATGCTAAGCATAAGGCAGACAGAGTCTTGCCACAATTTTGAACCAGTTCTGAGATTAAATCCAGATTGCTTGCAAAAGTTGAGCCATCGGTCCCGATTCCACTTTGCATTGTGTAACTAACCGCTGAATGGCATGGGATCTCACACAGCTCACTTTTATAACAATGATTCAAAGCCTTTGTCAGGTCAGGATGTCTACAGGAAATTTTTAATGTGTGTACATGGTTTTCACATGTCCAGTTTATGGGTAGCTGACATGATATAGGCTACTTTTTGGAAAGATCACGTCCTGCAGTGTGACATGCTTTACGGCATCTAAAATTGTTTTAAAAGGTTCTATTAATATTTTAGGATTATATCATGCATTTAGTTTTATTATAGACTGCTATACATAGAAAATTTTTACTTTTAAAAATACTGCAGAACGACCATATATACACATACTTTCTCCAGTTATATTTTCTAAACTAATTAAGACCATATATAACATAAAATATATTATTATGAAAAATAATATGCATCAAAGTTTTTTTCTGTATTTATGACATCATTGAAATGTAGATCACACATAAAAATTCTTAGTTTTAAAAACACAGCATAACCTTTATAAATCAATTCATGAAGGGTTTAAAATATATATAGTTCACCATACAGTGGTGCTTGAAAGTTTGTGAACTCTTTAGTGAACGACTCCACAGGTCATCAGATTTTCACACAAGTCCTGGAAGTAGACAAAGAGAATCCAATCAAACAAATGAGCCAAAAATGTATACTTTGTCGTTTATTTATTGAGAAAAATGATCCGGTGTTTCACATCTGTGAGTGGCAAAAGTATGTGAATCTTTGCTTTCAGTATCTGGAGTGACCCCTTTTTGCAGCAATAACTGCAGGTAATGTATCTTGTAACTGCTGATCAGTCCTGCACAACGACTTGCAGGAGTTTTAGCCCATTCCTCAATACAGAACTACGTCAACACTGTGATTTTGGTCGGTTTCCTCCTATGAATTGCTTGCTTCATATCCTTCCACAACATTTCAACTGTATTAAGGTCCGGACTTTGACTCAGTCATTCCAAAACATTAACTTTGTCCTTCTTTGTCCAGTCTTTGGTAGAATGACTTGTGTGCTTGGGGTCGTTGTCTTACTGTGTGACCCCTTTTGTCTTGAGATTCAGTTCTTGGACAGATGTCCTAAAATTTCTCTTTAGAATTTGCTGATATAATTCAAAAATCATTGTTCTTTCAATGATAGCAAGCCTTCCTGGACCAGATGCAGCAAATCAGGCCCAAACCATGATACTACCCCCACCATGTTTCACAGATGGGATAAAGTTCTTATGCTGGAATGCAGTGTTTTTCTTTTTCCAAACATAATGCTTCTCATTTAAACCAAAAAGTTATATTTTGGTCTCATCTGTCCATTAAACCTTTCTCCAGTAGTCCTCTTGTTTGTCAATGTTCTTTTTGGAGAGCATTGGCTTTCTTCTTGCAACTCTGCCATGCAAACCATGGTTGCTCAGTGTTCTCCTGATGGTGGACTCGTGAACTTTAACATTTTCTCACGACCTCACAGACTATTACACGTCTTGCTTTTAGAGTGATCTTTGTTGGTGGGCCACTTCTGCGGAAGATAACAGTGGTCTTGAATTTCCTCCATTTGTACACAATCTGTCTGACTGTGGATTTGTGGAGTCCACTCTTAGAGATGGTTTTGTAACCTTTTCCAGCCCGATGAGCAACAACAACTCTTTTTTTCGGAGGTACTCAAAGATTTTCTTTGTTCAAGCCATGATTCACTTCCACAGACATGATCAGACTTTGATAGATCCCTGTTCTTTGTATAAAACAGGGCAGGCACTGACACCTGATAGTCATCCCATTGATTAAAAACTCCTCTGAACAGATGACTCTAATTTCGCCTTTAAATTTGCTGCTAATCTTAGAGATAAGTAATATTGGATCATTTTCCAAAATAAATAAATAAATGACAAAGTATATATTTTTGTCTCAATTGTTTGATTTGGTTCTCACTTTGGTTCTTCTAAAGGGTTCTCAAACTTTCAAGCAACACTGTATATACTACATAAACATGGACACATTCATTAACTACATCTTATGTATCATGTGTTTTTTCCTAGCTAATCCTCTCTTCCTTTTGACTTTCAGTGTAATAGTTTCCACATTAGCGTTTATAGCAGACATTGACACCAGCAGGGGCCCTTGTGTCAACTATCCTTTAGGGAGCACTGGTGGTGTCAAAGACAAACTCATGCAACAGCTGGAACCTGCTTTGATCCCATTCGTCCATTTCGGAAATGACTGATCAGGAAGAGAAATCAGATTTGAAGAGGGACATAGGAAAATAAAGTGAGAGTCATCATATGAAATAGAAATTCATAGTCATTTGTTCCAGTTTTGCCAGCAAAAACTTCCCGTTGATGAATGTGTTTAAGAGCTGCGGTTCTCAACTGGTGAGTTGTGACCCAAATCAGAAAGGTTTGTTCTGATTGGAAAAATAAAGAAACAATGCTAAACAACAATAATAACATGCAACTAGCAACTGTATAATCATGTATAGTTAGTATTAGGGCTGTCAAAAAAAAAATTCGAATTTCGAAAATTCGTCGAATGAAAAAATAAAATCCACATTCGAATGTGAAGATTTTGTTTACGTCAAAACTTAAACCAAGCCGTTCACACAGAACGCATATTTATCACATTTTCTAGAGGGACATCAGCGTTGTACTCGCGTCTCGCACAAGAGAGCGGCATGTTTAGAAAGTTCAACTTTTAAAAACATGTCTCAAGACTTTATGGCGGTTTTCCCCCATCCCACTGTATCTAATTTTTGCTCGATGCGCCCTCTTGTGGCCTCAGGAGAGAAGCCAAAAGCTTTTTTTCCCCCAACTGAAATTATGCCTTTTAAATTCGAATATAGTTCGAATTTTGATAATATTTAAGTGGAAAAGTCGAATTTAGTTTTTCAGTAATTTTGACAGCCCTAGTTAGTATAGCAGCATAAACCATAAACGCTACTCATAACTTCAGTTGTCGACGTCAAAGACAGTGTGTCTAACCAAAATTTTGGTGCAAAATCATGTGTCAGCTGCTCAAATGAAGCAAATGCAATATGAACAGGTTGCGTGACGAGTATCTTTATACTCGAAAACCTACTCAACAAAACTCCTCAAAGTTAAAAGAACATAAAATCCAGACTATATTAGATGCAGATTCATGTGCGGTGAGCAAGAAGAAAAGAGCGAGAAGGACTGTGAAGAATGTGAAGAGGGTAAATAGGAGGGTGTGGGTCACACAAGTGTGTCTGAGTTTTATGTGGACATTTGGCTGTGGCCTCAGGTTTACTGGCCAGATCCTCTGACTCTGAGCTCAGCCCAGGGCAGATGGCCGGAGGGGATGATGAACAGGTCATCATCTGCATCCTCCACTGATCTGACACCATATCATCCTCTCCAGCTTTCTGCTAAAGGAGCACACATTGTCTCCAAGTCTCCTTATAGCTGACACATGGCTCAGGGGTCAGTGAGAAGTAATTTTGAAACCATAAGTTCAGGTTTTGAAATTTTTTAAAACCGTAAAACTGATACTGTGAAAGAGTCATAGGGGATTTTAGACCTTATTCAATTGTCTTGATGAGCATCCAGCAGTATCCGACCAAACAATCCTTTGCAATGAGTTATGAATTATTACATGAGTAACAGTGATCCAATGACTTGAAACAATTGGCGTGTCCAATGACTTGAAACAGTTTAACTTTTATGAAAACGTGCAGTTAGATGATACTTCCAGATACTTCCAATAAAACAATGGAGAGCACATGATCCATATCCTGTATTACTACGATAATGTGATAAAATTTTAATGTATGCATGATTTATCAGCATGATCTCATTAGTGATTGTAGGTATTCATATGTAAATTGGGTAACACTTTATTTTAAGGACCAATTCTCACTATTAAATGTCATTACATCTTAAATATTAATTTAATTTTGCCTTTACTGAACAACAGTTTTTTTCCCATTCTGTGAGATTTCTAATACTTTATTATATATAGATAGTTACAAAAAAAAAAGTAAAATAAATTAAGAAGTAATTAGGATTGTTATAAGTGTGCTGTGGGGGGGATTCAAAATATTTTTTATAAAAGAAAATGTAATTGTAAAGGATTTGTGAAGATTTTTAAGTTTCTAAAGATGTGCATATGCAAATAATTTTACATTTTAGTACATCCACATTGTGTGTTACAATACAGGTTATGTCTAAACATATCAAAATGTGTGTGTAAAATACCTATGAATATGAATGGGATCAGGCTGAATGTATACATTTTATTTAGTGAAAAAAATGTATTTTATTTTTTGCATTGATAGTTATTCATAGTAATAGATAATTTCTCATTATATGAATTATTATAAACTGATGCGCTTCATATAACACATTCCTCTCCGAAATTTTCATTTTTAGCATTAAAAATCGAATTCATTGTCACAGTTGAATGGCATGTTATTTGTACTTGAATTATATCCAATTTGTGATGAGATTTTCAAAAGCTTTTCAAATAACCAGTAATGCAGGACATCCAGCGGTGTGATAAAATCAGTGTGAACGAGGCTTGAGGCTGAAATCCTAATCACCCCTGTCCAAATGTACAGCTTATCTTTTCCGTCTCCAAAAAGTGTGCCAGAAAATCCCAAAAGCCCAATCTGATTTGTGAGGATTGAATCGTACCAATTCAACCCAGTCTTTTGATTTAGACAGAAAAGAAGAGAAAGTCAGGCAAATGTAGAATAACCAAAATAAAGAAAGCTAGAGAGAGAAGAAAAACTGGGTCCTGATTTCAGTAACTAGCTGAACTCAAGCCAGCTCCTCCCTCCCCATTTTGGGTACCTCCATTTGCACATTCAATGCTCTTCCATGCCTGTTACTCCGTACAAATAAACAAGCCTAATACGGATTTGGAAATGCTGTACGTGTGTGTGCGGTTGAGGTTACGGGTCACCGAATAAGTTTCTTGTTTCAAAAGAAACAAAAGTATGGTGGGTGGAAAGGAGGGGAATGTTTCCACCATGCAAAAAAAGCAGCATGAAGTCCGCCGAAAGGCTACGAGAGGGAGGGACCCGAGCCGCTTTTATCGTATACAGAATTCCCTATCTTTACCAGATGACACTGTATGGGAACTTGCCAATGCCTGTATAGTCGCAGCCTCTCGTCTCCCAACTTTTTTCCCCCTCGTTTTTCTTGTTCCAACTGCATTTGGACCGCTCCAGACCGGGGGAAGTTCTTCTCCAATTGTCTCATTTGAAAAGGACGAAGAAATCAACCCCTCCCTCTCTCCTTTTCTTCCCTCCCTCCCTCCACTCGCCCTCTCTCTCTCTCTCCCTCTCTGTCCTTCTCTCCATCCCCTCCCCCGTGACAGAGCACACCTGCCTGATCTTGGCTGCAGGCGTCCACACAACGATTAGCCCTCGGCCTGCCGCGCTGCACATCGGCTCCAGCCCTCTCTGGATTTGCGGATCTTCGTCTGCAGCTCTACAAGCTCCTGTACGTGCAGGTAAGATCAGCTCACCCTAAGCTTTCCTCTTCTGAGTGATGAAGAGCAGGGATTTCGAATGAGAGAACAGACTGACCGTCTCAAAGAGAGGTGGATGGTTTGCACTGATGAAATGTGGGTATAACCCTTCGGGAATCTGCGGTTTGGTGGTTTCTGCAGTTCATTAAGGCTTGGAGCAGAAATGAGGACTTTGCATTGGAAGTTTTCAGTGAATTTGCTTCATTTTGGCATATCCTAGATGAATTAATTCAAGATATTGAATGCAAAAGAGAGAATACATGAGTGTGTCGATGATACAAATGCATTTATTTTAAAGCCTCCTGTGTTTAATAGCTTTGCATGTGGATTAAGGTTGCAGTCTATGAGAAAACCATTTCAAACCAGAAAAGTGTATGTTCATGCAAACTGATGGCGAGGTGATTGTTGTTCAGCTGGAGAGGACAAGACCTTTTCCGACTTTTCCAAATTGTGACAAGTATCCTTGCTCTTTGAAACCGCTCCACACAAACTCACTGTTGTGAAAAAGCCATTAACTTTTCGAGTGCCCTTATTCTCTCTGCTCCGTCTTTTCCATCCTAGTTTTTCTTCCTTTTGCGTGCGCCACTTGGCATTTAGAAAGAGTTCATGTAAGGCCTGAAAACACTAGAGGATTTCTCTCCTCGGATAGACCTGTCTGGAGAGACGTTTCGTCCTCTGGCCTCGCTCTGCATCTGCTTGCCCCCACTCGCTCAAAGTCGCATCCTAAACTCTATATCCATGACGTGGAAGCCAAAGTGCCTTGAGCCATGTCAGCTGAAGGATGAAAGCACTCTGAAGGAGAAAAGAAAGAGATGGAGAGAGTGCCTCATTAATCCTTTAATGATTTAGCTTTCTTCCAATCGCAGGCAAGTCTGACAAGGCACTGCACCGCAAAAGGAAAGGGGGGGGGGCAAGAGGCAGCCGAGGGTTAAGACACATTCAACGGGCATTTTAGTTGGGTTAATTGGGTCATGTATTTCTCTTTTGTTGGGGTTGGGTTTTTGACCTCATTTGTATAGTTTACAGCTTTCAAAAATTGCGAACAGAACTCACGTACACCGTTTGTACCATGACAGGAAACTCTCATCCCTCTCTTCCTCCCTTCAAAGACAGCGTCCTCGGGCCATGCAATAAGTATTCTTTGGAAGCCAAAGGTCTCCATTTGGCTCCAACTATTTGATGTTAGAAAGAGAGAGTCATTAAATGGTAGCCGTGCTGGTCACTGCCTGCTTTTTCCTCTCTTTATTTGGCCATTTAACCCTTTGAGGAAAAGACACTGGAGCTTTGGACCAAAGTCAAAGCAGTTGCTTATGACAGATAGGCAGTTGCCTTGGAAAAAGGAAGTGAGAGGATGAATGTAAGAGTGCTTGAATGTAAATGTGAGCAACTGGGATTGTCTTAGATACATTATAGTCATGGTCATGGGCTCAAACCTATTCATTCATTTTTGGGCCAAAATAATCAGCCGGCCTTCAGCATATAATTGCTTATTCAACATCTGAATAACTTTTTGTGGCTTTTGGATAGGTCCTTTTGAAGAGGACCATGTTTGATGGGTTTCTGTGAGAAAGTCTAATTGTGCTCTGGCAGTGGCTTTGGAGTTTGATTTAGTGGTCTGGAACCAGCCTGACCGCACAAGGCAGAGTGGTTGAAGCTCTTGTATGCTAGTGTAGTCCAGGAGTGCAGTTTGTTGAGCTCAATATTAAGTCCACATTTTTTTAAGCTTTTGCACATTGGGTATTATATCTTTTTGTGCTTTTGTTTTGACACGACTCATTGGAATGAGCAGATCATTACATTTCTGAAACATTCTCTCAGTGTTTGGGGAATTCGGTGTTCAGTGGAAGAATGCTTTCATAAATAAAAGGCAGGTTTCGGTATGCAATGATAAGACTGGTCTATGTGTATGTTTTAAAATGAAGGGAGCACACATGTTTTAAATGTCCTGTAGCCTGTAAATACCTTTCTGTGAGTCATTGCTACAAGGAGCAACAGGCCAATGTGTGTGTGTGTGTGTGTGTGTGTGTGAACAGAGAAGAAAGTGAGATGAGTAGAGCTGCATTCTGTTTTCAATATGCAATTTACACTATTTTAATGAATGTTTAATACCAAATGCCAGGAAACATTTCTTGTTTTAAGCATAAACTCAATTTTGATACTTTTTTTTCCCAGAAAGCAAGATTTATTGCCTTTTAAGTAAATAAATATATAATGTTTATACATGTTCATTTTCTACTACTATACTTCTTAATAAACAGTAACGTAAACACTGAGTTTGATCACATGACCTCATCTTCTGCCACACTATCCCATAAATCACTTATAGTGCTTTGAATAAGTCAACCTTTTTCAGACATAATGCAGTCTGAATAATGCAGTACAAAACCATAATTACTGAACAAACTAATGTTACACTTCTGTAACATAGGCCACCTGTGGTGGAGCAGTCTTGAGATTCAATTCAAAATTAGTGTGTGTATGTGTAGAGTATATAAAATATTTATGTTAGGTGTGGTGATAGTCTACACTGGCTATATTATTGAGTTTTATAAGATGTTTTTTATCAAAACAGGTCCCCATGTATTTTGGTTTTTAAATTAATCTTGTTTTAAGGACATTTGCAACAAGACAAGATTTGGTTGATTGAGGGAGAGAAAACTAGAAGTGTCAACCCTCCCTAAATCAGACCTGCTGTGACACAACCCAGACCTCAAGATCCTGAAAGACAAGAAGGGAGAGTGAAAAGAAAGGTAGAAATGCTTGGAGAAAGAGAGGAAAAGTGGAAATGTTCCTGTCTCCTCTTAATCATTACAAGCCCACATTTATAAGACCAGAAACAGGCTAGTGCTGATTTTGGGTTCTGTGAAACACTTCAGTTGGATCAGATTGATGACCGACCCGCAGACGGAGAGAAATCAGAGTCGAAGGCCTGTAACAACCTGGCAGAAGCTAGTAGTTATTCACAGAACTGTGTCTGTGAAAAATTAATTTAAACTCCGTTCTGATAATCGTTGTCACATTGAGACATATGAAACTGGTCCATTAGTTCCTGCTGAGAGGAACACCGCATCCTTCCTGTTGAGTTGGTTTCCAACTGCTTTCCCTTTGATATGATATTTTTAACAATGTATAAAACATAATGTACATATGAGCGTATAAAAATATATAGACAATAAAAAATATATATATGTAATTTTGTAAAAAAGAAATTACAGAGAATAATGACATTGAAAATGTTTAAGTAATCATATTGATTAAATTAAATGAATCAAACTATTGATTACATAAATTCAATATTCAATAAATGTAAAAGGACTCATAAATATTTGAAGGTCTCTGAAGTTGTTCATTCGCAAAATGCTTATACAAAATGTTTAGAGGCTGTCAATATAATAAAATATTAATAATTTATAATTCAGTGTCTATGCAAACACATAAAAAATGTATGTGTGCTAGAACCAAACATGACCTAGAACAATACCTCCCACTAAAACATATTGCATGTTCACACATTGTGATTCATTTGGGTGGTTTTAGTTAAAATCTAAAAGTATTATGCTGCAGTTCCTTATAAAGTTATCAATTTCTTTATTCAAAAGCCATTTTTTACTCCTGTTTTGTGATTGGCGAATGTGAACTTTGTACCTTACCTGTTTTTCCCAACAAAGCCATGACACTATCAATCTGTCTTGTCTGTTTGCCTGGCTCTCATAGCAGCCTGTGGTTTGTTGACAGGACGCAACTCAAATGCAGCAACAGCTTCCCATGATCCCCCTGCAAACAGAATCGCTCATGGTGACAGCCTGTAATGCTCAGAGGGCTTTTCGTACTGCTGACCAGCTCCTGAGGCACTAAACTCCTACTGTGGCTTCATTCCTGCTGGGAATACATATAGAAAAAAAAAGGTTTGTGCGGCTCAACCGATGGGTTCAATTCTCAGGAACGCACAAGCATAAAACTACCTTGAATGCACTGTAAACCTACCAAATACTTGAATGTTAAAGGGCAAAGTGATACTGCAGTGTGTTTGCTCAAAGCGTCTCATTGCCCACTGGGTCAAACGTAATTAAAGGTGTCTGACGTGATGGATGTTGTATCCAGGCCTGAAAACGTAGTATTAAATTAAATAGCATGTCTAAATTGAGGTCGGCAAGTTGTTGTTTTGAAATGCCGTTGAATAAAACTACAATTTCTCATTGTTTTTCTTGAAACATGGATACTGGTTGAGCTAAAGGAACCTCAGAAAATAGTTTCAACATGCTCTCCTGTGATGCAAATCAACAGTGACGAGAAATCAGAGGTTGAAGGTCGCTTGCCGTTTTTCTGTTTTCTTCTGAGACTTAGTCTTTTGAGAGAAACTACACTTTCTGTGCATGTAGATAATTGCGATTATCCAACTGAAGTCTTTTTACGGTTCCTCAATGCAATATATCACAAAGTTGATGTTATATAGATCTGCATCGAGATTGAATGTATGTATCATTGTTTTCTTTTGCTTGAGAAATTAAGAAAAGCTCTTTTCCAGAAGTTTGTCAAGGTCAAGCTCTGGGTTTCCAGTGTTTAACAACAGAGGCACAGTAGTTATTCGCTGTCCAAGTGACGTGGCCGCCTGGAGGATTTACACTGTAATTATGCTGTATGTTGATTACATGGACCTGAGATGACCCTGAAAAGTCGAACTGAGCTCTGGGAGTTTCTGTACCTACTTTACAATTTCCTTGTTGTCCGGAGACGTCCAGCTGCTCCTCAGACATATGTTTATGTATGGGCTCGTGGACAGCTTTGTGCACTCTATCTGAGAGAGAAGACGGTTATTTTTTTCTGAATGAGGTCATGAATGAGTTTGGTTATGGAGTTTAAACCTAAATCAACTATCAGATCTCACATATGTAGTGTGCGTAGTCATCATTTTAACGCTATATGGCAGGGGTTTTCAAATTGGAGTCCAGGGACCCCTAGGGGGCTACATGGATATTCCGGTTTAATTTCAGAAATTGTATAGAATTTAATATTAATAATGTTTAGTTTTATTTCTAATGACTGTTTGCATATTTATTATATTAATCACAAATTGATTTAATCTATTGTATTTTTAAAAAATGTATGAAACACATTTAGGAATAATGTTTAAGGCTCATTTTAAATAATTTATTGCAGCCACTGACTGAGGTACTGTATTGTTCCTCATTCATTTATCTCAGTCTTGTTTTATTAAATATAGTAAAATGCATTTAGTCATATAAGCTAACCATCAGTCTAACAGCAAGAAAAGCTGCAGCAATAGTAACCAGAGACCTCTAAAATCTAATATATGCCTAAATTTGACCCTTGACCTCTGCCTAGTTATCACCCACATTGCTCAGTCACATTCAAGCGCTCTACATCTGTCATTTGACTTTTAACCTTTCACCATCACAGGTCCTGAGATGCCACCCAGCATATCACCTCTCACCTTTAACCCCTTCTCTTCTCCATTTTACCCTCCAGGCCTCCATCAGCAACATGAAATCGGCCTGTCTCTCCCTGCTTTTGGTGTCCGTATGCTGGGCTCTGCCCTTCCGTCAGTCCGGCTTCATGGACTTCATGATGGAGGATGAGCCAGGCTCAGGCTTTCCCATGCCTCCAGTTCGTAAAACACCTGTTCAGAGGCCTCCTCCAGTGCTACCCGAGGGACCTGATGGACCTGATGGACCTGATGGACCTGATGGACCTGATGGACCTTTCTGCCCCTTCCGGTGCCAGTGCCATCTGCGAGTGGCCCAGTGTTCTGATCTAGGTAACGACTTCATGACACTAGACTAGACTGCTTGATGAAAGCTGTATAGGCCTATTTGACACTTTTTTTTAAAAGAATCACTGTCAGTGTTTCTGGCTGGATGTGAGCATTGATCAATGAAAATAACAAACTTGATGGCATTTGTCAGTCAAATTCCCACAGACTGGCAACATTTTGTTAGCTATCCGTCTGATAGCCTACATATTGTTTATAAAGCTAGAAAATTCTTTTTCTGGTAAGCTGTAATTTAAAGGTGCGGTATTGACAGCTAGCGGTTGAAATGAGTCCAGTTTCAAAATATTAGAGATGGTTTCTCCTTCCCCCTCCTCCTCAGACTTGACGCTCATGTGGGTTGCCAGATTAAGGACACCTAACAGAAACAAGTGCAATTTACTCTTGGCAGAGAGCTTGATTGACAGGCGATCTGACCAATCATATCTCTGAATCTGCCATTTTGTCCGACAAACAAACCAGACAGGAGAGTAGATTAACTTCGGTGGACTTAATAAGGTCTTTGCACACTGAGACAAAATGCTTGCTACGGATGCGAAAATGCAAAAAATCAAACCCAATCCGATTTTTTTATGACGGACGAAAGCAGTGTGTAAATGTGATTGACACAACGTGTGGTCAAATTTATTTATTTATTTTTTAACGTGCAAAAATTTCGGACTCAGTGTGCAAAGACCTTTAAACTTGAAAAATGGTGTGTATTGACGTCTTTCCACTGTTGAAATAAAATACCTTCTAATGTTCATTCATGTTTATTTTGTGCTTTTACTAGTAAATATGAAACGATGATCAGTTTACGTGCCGCTTGAACTGAAGCACTACAGCGATCTGAGCTACAAAACGGTATTTATTGTTTGAATTTCTTACAAAAATTTGAAAGCTAAGACTTTATTTTTATACCAGAAGTAACCTGCTCTGTCTTGTCTGTCGGC
Organism: Sinocyclocheilus rhinocerous; assembly: GCF_001515625.1. Classification (NCBI taxonomy): domain Eukaryota; kingdom Metazoa; phylum Chordata; class Actinopteri; order Cypriniformes; family Cyprinidae; genus Sinocyclocheilus; species Sinocyclocheilus rhinocerous. Next base: position 3,144,754 of record NW_015660878.1, on the reverse strand, counting down.
ACGTTGTCAGTTTCCTCTTTGCTCCGTGATGCATTTTTCACTGCATGGGAACATAATGACAATAGAAGGCGACAAGCCTTACGTCGTAAATTGATGAGTTCAGTTATCTGCGTTTTAATATGCCTTTGGTCATAAGCCAGGTTTCCATCCAAAGTTGCAAATTTAATTTATGCACAAAATTGGAATATCGCATAAAACATTTGCACCGTTTCCATCCAATGAGTCAAAGAGAACAAAATTGTCACTTCCTGATAAACTGCCACTAAATATCACTAAGAAAAGTAGGAGAAACCACTGAAAATAATAATTTTCATATATAATGAATTACTTGCACCTCAGAGTGAGCAGATGAAACAATAAATGCAGTCATTGCTTTCGGAGGTGGATGCCTGCTGTTTGGGAATGCAGTCGTGTAAGACTAGGAGTTCTAGGAGGCAATATTACAGAAATACTTTGATGACAGACTTTGCTCAAGCATTTCAGAATGACCATAACAACAACATTTCAGATGCTATGTAGCGAGATCAGTCTGCTGGTTAGTCAGGTTATGCCTTCCCATAGTGCTGACTTTTTTTATGCGCATGGAGGAATTCATTCCATTATTATTTATTTCCAATTTATTTCCATCTCCCATTCTTCGCATTAACCCTTTTTTGCACAAGTCAAAAAACACCTCAAGCAAGCATAAAAACGGAAAAAAAAATTTTTATTTGGCGTTTCCATCACTCGTTTCTGATGCGATATTTCAAAATATGCATAAAAACAGGGTGATGGAAACATATCTATAGAGGATTTATATGGGTGCTGAGGCTTTTTAAGTCTGGTAGAGTCTGCGATCTCTGACCCAGTTTGTTTGCTGGCTTCCGTGGCTGCAATATGCCACCCAGAACTCCCTTGCAATGGTCCCATTTGTCGACTGTATGACCTGCAAAACCTTCAAACGTTGAGCTTGTAAAATCAATTTTAAACTTTCAGAAAAGGCTTTGTCAAGCCAACATCAAAGTTTGTCTTTTATCTATTTTTTTCATGCTGGTTAATATGTTTCATAGCTTTCCTTTCCATTTCCATTGTTTACACCTGATGTCAATTATTTCATGACATAAAACTGTCCAAGGCCAAGCAGCCATGAACAAAACCTCTCTCTTTGTTTGATCTGCCCATTGTTGAGTCATCATTGAATTAGTAATGTCACTGTTTCAAAACCACTTTAAATGTTTTCATATGCTGTTAACGGCCCTCACTTCCATAGACGACTAGGCACTAACCTCCAGACGGCTGCCTCATTTTCCTAATCGAATCCCCAGGCGTGTGTTTGTTAATACGTGAAAAAGTGAAGTCTGTTCTTTTATAAGGTTACTTCCAAAAGATTACAGCTTCTCTTCCTGTAAAACTGCCCTGTCTGCTGGGTCACTGTGATCTACACAAAAAAGAGCATTAGAAACAACACATAGTTGACTGATCCTTCTTAATTGTTCTGCCATTATCCCTGATGTTTCACTAAGTTTACTTTCTTTGACATAAGGTCCCCTTTTTTACCCTTTCAAAACATGTTTAGCATCAAATCCTCCAAGAAATATGTGAATGTGGTTATGTTGGTAACACTTTAGTAAAGGGACCAATTCTCAACATGAACTAGTTGCTTATTAGCATGCCTATTATTAACATATTGGCTGTTTATTTGTACTTATAAAGCACATATTCTGCATGACCATATTTTAGATCCCCTAATCCTACCCAATACCTAACAACTACCTTACTAACTATCAATAAGCATCAAATTAGGAGTTTATTGAGGCAAAAAGTTGTAGTTAATAGTTTGTTAATGGCAAGAATTGAACATTAAAATAAAGTGTGACCATGTTTATGTTAGCAACAACAATACAGTACAATATTGCATTTGGAAACCAAACAGAAACATTACTATATATGGATATCACAGATAGATTAATTCTTCAATAATAATTGCCTACAGGGTTTTGATTAAGTCAGAGGGTCATATTAAAATTGGAAATGATTACAGAACATAGAGTGAACAAGGGTTAATAAAGCATATCCCAGCATGCTTTATCCTGTAATGTAGTGTATCTAAGTTGCTGTAACATGTTTTCTCAGTTAGCCTAGCTTTTTATAAACAGGAAATTACTTAGAGGTCTGTTTGATAGACAGAATGTCTGTTTGGAAAGAAATACTGTTGACCAGGCAAAACAGCAGTTCTCAGTAATTCTTTCGCAATGCTAACACTCAACCCCAGTTAAAGTGGACAAGGAAAGAACGAGAACGAAAATGGGACAGAGAACGAGGACAAATAAGAGAAGAGCGAATATTTGAGGCCTCCAGCGCTCATCTGCTCCGCAGGTCTTTTGGCATGAAACAGAATGGAGGGAGGGGGGATAGGTGTGCCACAGGCCTGTTCTCCATCTAACTTCACCTCTTTTCAGTGAAATATGTGACCCAGTTTATACAGCTCTGCAGCTGCAGGGAAAACCGTCTGGAAATAGTGCCAGAACCCAAGAACAACTAATGGCAAATATGAATTTGTTTGTCTAGGAAAGTTTGATTAAGGGCCCGCTTGTGTTTTTACTTCCTAACAACGGGCTGTAAGTGTGAGATACTCCCTCTTTTAGTTACCAGTTGATATGAGGTTAGCATTTTTTGTCTTGAGATAAGTGTAAAATATAAATTTTTGAGTGTTATGGACCACTAGTGTAGTGTAGTGTGATTTCCATTATGAAAATCTTGTGGATTAAACAGCATCCCACGTTTTTACCAGTAAAAGAAGTATAGGAATGAGTTTAGCATCCTTGAGTCTGTTAATAATGGTTTTGTGTTTTTCTCCGCTCTTGATTTTGATTCAGTTGCTGATTTTAGTGGCTAAATAGTATTTCTAACCACAGAGGGCAATTTCTTTTTTTAATAGTTTAATGTTTGTTCCATAAGGGCTGCCAATGGATTGCGCATTCTGATTATCTGATCGCCATTTGGGTTAAAATTCTAACTTATTTACTCAAACAACTGAAGTTTTCATTACGTTATTAGTGCTTTTTGGGTTACATGCTGATAATATATTCCATAATAAAACACATTTTGACCTAAATTGATTGCCGTGATTTTGGCCGAGACGTGTAGCCACTAGAAAATGAGACTAAACACCCGAACGAAAGGAACATTTGTGAGACATCTCAGCAGCAGTGATACGTCCAACTGTGATCTCTGTGTCCTCTGTCCTGTGGTTATATAATTAACAGGGACATATTCTTAAACTGTTTATACACATGCAGTGATGAAGAAGCTCGCCACAAAACAAATCCAAATAATGTTTGTGTGAGGTTCTGCCTAAAAAGCTTTTAGAGTTGCTAGAGCAGATATATTTATGTGTATGTATGTGCATGTGTGTTTACCTCATTTTTCCCAACCCTCTACATTGCGAGTAAATCACTCGCATATGCGACTAAATCTTCACTCTGGGCGACTAAATGATGTCTAATATTAGCCAATTGCTAATAAATTCTCAGATTTTACTCGCCAGTGTGTGAGTTGGAGGCTAAGTATAAGTTTAGCACAGATATATTTTCACTCACAGAACACTCTGGAATTCTTTAGCTTTTAAGAACTACCGCTTTCTCCGGTAGTGGGCGGAACTAATGCGCAAACGGCAATCTCATTGGCTGGCGCTCACCTATTATCGTCCCTGTTTTGATTTCAGCAAATCAGTTCGTGCGAACACACATAACCTGATTAATATTCATGAATCCAGTAGCTCATTAATCCTTAGTGCGTTTTATATTGTTCTTATTAGTAGAATTCGTATCATTATTATCTAATCAGTATTTTTGTCAGCTCTTCCCAAATGTTTTTTTTTTTTTTTTTACAGAAACACTGAATGACCAAAAAAGCACCACCACCAGTCCGAAGTTCAGTTAAAATGACTAATATGCTTTCATGGATGGTTATCAAGTTTTAATTCTAATTACTAAAGTTCTATCATTAAATGATATTGATTATCATATTATAATGCTTGACTGACTGATGTTAAGAGTGTACTTTTAGATATTTATAAAACTGCCATTTTACACATACACACACACACACACACACACACACACACATATATGTATGTATATATATATATACATATATATATATTATCAGTCTGGCGAGTAAACTAAAAAATTTACTAGCCAATGGCGATTCAATTGCCAAGGTGTCCGTAGAGGGCTGTTTCCTGTTTTTCATATGTTGGAAGCAAACACTATGATACACAGTGGCCCCAAAAAGCTTATATATAAATATATAAAATTAATTTGTTAAGGATGCTAATTTTCTGAACAAACTTTGTGAAATGTTTCGCATGGAAAAAGGATTTCAAACAAAGTGTGTTTGTGCTGTTTTTATTCAAAATATGTGCCACTTGGTTGCATATTTTTGTTATATCATGCAAAGACATTCATACAAATGGAAGTGTCTAAATATGTTTGGTCACACTAATCATTTATTTCAGGGACCAATTCTCTCTATTAACTAACTATTAACTACTCCTAATTTCCTGTAGTTTTTAAGGTAGTTAAGTTTAAGTATGAGGTCTAAATATGGTCATGCAGAATAAAGCATAAATATTTGCTTTATAAGTACTAATAAATATTCTTGTAATATGCATGCTAATAAGCAACTAGTTAATAGTGAGAATTGGTCCTTAAAATAAAGTGTTACCATACGTTTTTGTTTTCACTGTATATTCCATTCATGTAACCCGGTCTGCAGCACATTAAATGAAAGCTGTGTCCCACTGTCGTCCAATGTTGGCAAAATCAAATTCCCCTTGTGTGGAAATCTTATGTCAGCTTTTTAAACTGACAGCATCGTACAGCTTTTAGAATCCTTCCAAGAAAAACTGTGAGATATTTGGCATAAGAGTGGTCTATGATTAACTTTCAGAACCCCTTTCGAAACACTAAAACTTACGTGAACCATCATCATAACTCTTAACTGTGTTGCACTTTGGAAATGGATTGGTCCGGTGTCCAACTGCACATTCAGACTTTTTTTTCAGTCTATGGAGTCCTTATAAAACCCTCCTGGTTTTGTAAGGAGTTGATTCATTGTTCATTTTGATGCTGTTTTCAGTGTTTTACGTGCTTTATAGTTGTACTTAATCGACCGGACTGCTCAGGCCCTGTAGCTCGTGAAATTTTATTTTATTTTTATATATTATAATTCAGATTATGAGATGAATAAGGATGAAGAGAAATCAATTCTTAAGCGATGATATTATTTATAATAAGATATTTACAGTTAAAACTGTTTTGTCCCCTTTTTGGCCTTGGCCTTTAAAAAAAAAAAAAAAAAAAATTCTTCTAGTTACGCATGTAGAATAGTAGCTCATAAAAGTTAATAGAAACGTTTCTATAAAAGGATTTGTCTATGCTCGTCCAAAACCAAGACCACTCCAGAGTTCACATTCTTTCTGCAATTTAAAAGTTTTTCAGGAATGTGGCTGCTCTATTTAGTACCACAATTTACACTCTTCAAGGATTGTTGGTTCGTATCTGGGTGTGTTGTGTTGGTGTTGGACCAGAATCCATATGTCTACAGCTGATTTGATTTCAAAGTAGATTCTAGCCATAAAAGCCCATATCCCATTTCATTAGTGTCATTTTTCTTACTGCTTGTGGTTTTGTGTCTCTCAGGTTTGAAGAACGTTCCAGAAAAAATTCCACTTGATACCACTCTCCTGGATTTGCAGAACAACAAGATCTCAGAGATCAGAGAAAACGACTTCAAAGGCCTGAAGGGTCTCCAAGTGAGATATTCAATTACTCACTCTTTCCCTTGTTCTCTCTTTTTGTCTCTCGCATTTTCTTTGCTTGTCTAAATTGGATCGTAGAAGCAATGACATTTCTCAATCCCCTTTTAAATCCAAGTAACCCTCATGAGACAAATTTTATTTCTCTTTGATATATACATTTTGGGATCAATTGGCTGCTTGCTGCTGATAACTGGAAGTGACAGCGTGATGTTTTTGCTATGACCTTGAAAGCGTCAATTCAACGCAGAGAACATAAAGTCCAAATGTCCAAATCAAAACCACTTGCGAGCCTCATTTCACATAAAGGAAAAGTAATTATTTTCCCAAAAACAAATGCTTGAGCAGCACTGAAATACTCTCCAGAGAAAACACTCCAACACTGTTTGTCTGCCAAATGTGGAATTGGGTGCTAGAACTATGCGTTGCAACCACAGCGATCTTTGAAGGCAAATATCTGCTCTAATTTTTTCGAAAATACTTTGCAAAACAGAGCTTCAGGCAAACTCATAATCCGGAATGTGAAATCCTCCGTGTTTCCAATCCATCATCTCCAGAAAACAGCTCTCAGTGTGAGAAATGTGTCATTCCCAGGTGCACAAGTGTAATGATTCACTTTTGGAGCGGATCCGTTGTCCAGCCTCCTGAACTTCAATAAATATGCAGCCTCCCGTCGAGGGCCCTTTGCTGTTTCTCGCTTTCCAAGCTCAACATCCACATGGTGCCTGGATCTAAATGCAATCAGAACATAAAAATGAAGATTTTTATGCACTGGAATGTAGTATAGATTATAGCAAGTAGCTAGTGAACTTTTAGTGAAAAGAATATTACAGATTTGAACAGAAACACTGAAACAACTTTAGGTTGACTAACTAAAACTTTGTGCATTTAAACACTAATAACTTGCATCTGCCATAAAGTTCCTAAAGGAATGTCTTTTTTTTTCAGACACTCATCCTGGTCAACAATAAGATCACCATCATTCATGCCAAGGCCTTTTCTTCTCTGATCATTTTGGAGAGACTCTACCTGTCCAAGAATCTCCTGAAGGATGTTCCTGCTAACATACCGAAAAGCCTGCAGGAGCTGCGCATTCACGAGAACCAGATTAACAAGATAAAGAAGTCCTCCTTTGCCGGCATGGCCAATGTCATCGTCATGGGTAGGAATTTTTGTCAGTGCTTATTAGAAAACTATATGTGAAATATGTGGCTTTTTTGGGTTGGCGCATTTTAGGTTAGCTGCATTATTACATATTTATTTATTTAATCCTGCACTCAAAGGAATAACGCATTTATACAGTTAATTAATCATGTGTTTTATAAATATACAAAATACATAAATATAATATACCATGTATCAAAAAGTTAAAATTAAATTTGGTTATTTTATTTTAGTTAGTTTTGAAGTTTTGTTTATATTGTTTTAGTTTTTCCCAGTTTACGTTTGTTTGTTTTTTATTTCAGTTAAATGAAAATTTTTTTTGTTTTAGCTTTTGTTTTAGTCTGCATTTTTGTTTTAGTTTTTGTGGTAACACTTTAGTATAGCCAATTCTCTCTGTTAACAAGTTGCTTATTAGCATGCCTATTATTTTTGGCTGTTTATTAGTACCTATAAAGCACATATTCTGCATGACTATATTCTACATCCCTAATTCTATCCAATACCTAAACTTAACAACTACCTTACAAACTATTGATAAGCAGAAAATTAGGAGTTTATTGAGGAAAAAGTCATAGTTAATGGTTAAATAGCAAGAATTATAAAGTGTAACCGTTTTTGTTTTCCTTTTCATTTTGGTTTTTGTTAATGATAATAACACTTTGTGTGTTTTAAAAATAAGGCTCAGTCTGAGTCACAATGATTTTATTTAATTTTTTAAAATTTTATTCTGCACTCAAAGCAAATAGTACATTAATAATCACCATCAAATCAACAGTGTAACAATAATGCAAAATGAATCAGTGCATATTTTGACTCTGTCCCATTCCAGAGCTGGGATCTAACCCTCTGAGTAGCTCTGGAGTTGATAATGGTGCCTTTGCTGATCTGAAGAGGGTTTCTTACATCCGAATTGCTGACACCAACATCACCTCCATTCCCAAAGGTACAGAATCATCCCTACTGTGAATAATGATGGAGGCCCGTTTCACTTCAGTGAATTGTATCAATACAATATCATTGTTTTTTTCATTAATCGGTCTCAAAAAATCTTCAGGTCTGCCCAGTTCTCTTTTTGAACTTCACTTGGATGGAAACAAGATCACCAAAGTGACCGCAGACAGTCTGAAAGGCCTCAAGAACCTGTCCAAGTAAATGCATCTTTCTTGTTAATATATTTGTAATTTGTTATGCAAACAAAAAGTTGATTTTCTTTCATGGCAGACTTGAGTCTGAACAGAAACAGCTAAATATGTCTCTGTATAGCTGAAAACCTCAGCAAACTCTGACTCAGAAGGGAAAGAGTTTGATACAATGGAAGTAATAATTCAGATTTCATTAGGTTTGTTTTGAATTTGCATGAGAACGACCCTGTGAGACTCAAACACCATGACATCATAGCATGGGTCAGTTTGCTTTGGATCGCACAGAGAAATTAGAACATTCATATTACAGAGATTTTCCAGCGTACATGCCGAGACTGAATCACAGCTGAGATGTTATAAAAGAGTATTGACTCAGATACAGACTGCTTTATGAGAACACTGGAAGATTGTTTTGCTGTTGATCTCATTATTCTGATTATATTTGATGAGGGAAATTAATAATATATGTAGGAAGCGTTTCTTTATTTAGCGAAACAGCACTGAGAATGTAGGTTTATAATATCTATATATATATATTTTAGTTTTCTTATTTTTTTTTATTTTCAATTTGTTGTTACCATTGTTAGTTTTAGTTTAGTTTTTGTAAAGAGTTTTCTAGTATAAGTTCATGCATTTTATCATTTGTGACCATGGACCACAAAACCAGTCTTAAGTAGAACGGGTATATTTGTAGCAATAGCCAAAAATACATTGTGTGGATCAAAATTATTGATTTTTCTTTATGCCAAAATCATTAGGATATTAAGTAAAAATCATGTTCCATGAAGATATTTTGTTAATTTCCTACTGTAAATATATCAAAACTTGATTTTTGATTAGTAATATGCATTGCTAAGGACTTCATTTGGACAACTTTAAAGGTGATTTTCTCAATATTTTTTTTTTGCACCCTCAGATTCCAGATATTCAAATAGTTGTGTCTCAGCCAAATATTGTCCGATCCTAACAAACCATACATCAATGAAAGCTTATTTATATTCAGCTTACAGGTGATGTATAAATCACAATTTTACAAAATTGACCCTTATAACTGGTTTTGTGGTCCGGGGTCACAGTTTTGTTTTAGTATTTCAAGGCTGCCTATGTTTTTATTTGTTTATAAATAAACAACATTGGCAGTCTTAAAATACTTTAATTTATCTATTTATTTTGAGAAATTAATACTTTTATTTAGCAAGCATGCATTAAATGGATCAAAAGTGAAAGTAATGACACAAATATTGTCGCAAAATATTTCTGTTCCAAATTAATCCTGTTCTTTTCAATTTTCATCAATGAAATGCATACCTTTGTGTGATAGTGTACCATGTATATAAAAAAAACAGAAAGTAAAAAAAGAAAACAAAAATTGATTGGTGGCCATTTTTATTTTTGTTTAGAAGGTTGATCAAATATATTTTTATTTAGTTTCACTGTTTTCTGAAAATATAACAAAGTTTTTGTTTTACTTCGCATTTTCATTTTTGGTTTTCATTTTCGCTGCAGTTTTTGTTAATGTTAATAACGCGGTGTGTGTTTTCAGGCTGGGTCTGAGCCACAATGAGATCAGCGTGATGGAGAACGGCTCTCTGGCCAACGTGCCTCACCTGAGGGAACTTCACCTGGACAATAACATGCTGACTTCAATCCCGTCCGGCCTGCCAGAACACAAATACATTCAGGTGAGAGATCTCACACAAGTTAACACGCCATTTCCACACATCTTTATGTCACACTTTGTCACGCTCTCGTTCAATCAATTCCAGGTGATCTACCTTCACACCAACAAGATTGCTGCTGTGGGAACAGAGGACTTCTGCCCACCCGGCTATAATACAAAGAAGGCCATGTACTCAGGCATCAGCCTGTTCAGTAATCCAGTGCCCTACTGGGAGGTCCAGCCCATCACCTTCCGCTGCGTCTTCGACCGTTCGGCCATTCAACTGGGCAACTACAGAAAGAAATAGAGCGTCCAATCAGACAGCTTAGTCACTGTTTTCATCCCGCCCCTTCCTGTCTGACCTAATCCTTTCAAGCACATAACTTAGTCTGAATGTCATATCTCCGTTAACCCCAAATAAACTACAATCCCATTTTCAACATGCAGATTACTGGACAGATATTCAAAAAACCAAATGCATATCAGTATTGTATTGAACATACATATTGTGTAAGTGCAGAGGAGAACAGAAAATGTATGATTTTGAAAAAAAAGAAAAGAAAAATAAAGAAAGTAAAGCCATGACCACTTAGAATATCCAGTAGCGCACATCACCCAGATAATGATATAATCTTTTTCGAAGGTCACTTTGGATCTTCTGGACCTAAGCCATGTTCTTCTATGTTCTTCGCTGGCCTGTGGAGCGGGCAGCAAGGGGTTAACACATGTCAGCCAGTGCCATTAACAAGAGCTTGTATGCTAGAATGTATTCAGTTATTACTTTCCGTGTAGCGCTAGTTCAGATTGTGCTGTTAAAAGTAAAAAAAAAAAAAAAAAAGTCATGTTGTTTCTCTCGTAATCATTTGAAGTGGGAGAAAACAGGAAGTCGGGCTGTTCGAGATTCTCTTCGTCTCAATTCAGATGCTTCGGTGGCATTTGTGTTCATTAGTTTCCTCAGATCCCGTCTGCTCTACCCAGGTGAACATAGCGCTTCGAGATGTAGAATAAACTATGTTGTCATTACGACGAACGCGATTCCCGAACCTATAACGCATGCTTTTTCTACTCTGGTGACTGCCATGTTAAGTGCGAGCTTGTACATGTGTTTCTTTCCTTTATTTTCGTGTTTGTTGATCGTCTGTGTTTCAGTCTGGAAGGATCTGGAGGGAGACGGCGGACATGGACACCTCCTGCTTTCATGAGAGTCATGAATGTCTCTTGTATAGACGCTGTATATAAATGCTGTATAAAAGAATCCTATCAATGCTTTGAAGCACAAGCACTTACAGTAGTTTGGACTTTAATATATCGGCAATAAAGGTAATCCCTTTCTTCTCTCTCTTTCTCTCTCTCTCTGGCCAATCGAGGGCTCCGACACAGGCGTCTTGAATCAAATAAACAGTCAAATCTCTCACCCTGCTTTCTGGGAACTTTCACTGTGTGGTTTGTTCGGGCACAGGGTGGGTTTTCAGGTAAATGAAACCGAATGATGCCTCAAAATAACACACAGGACACATTTCTATGATGGATGCTACAGTCGCAGAAGGCCTTCAAGAGCTACGGTAAAAAAAATGTCACGTTTGGGTGCTAGTTCTGTGTCAAACAAAACTGTGTTTGTGTCATTTAGATGAATTATACAACTATTGCTCAGGTTGAAACTCTAAGCACAAAATGTTAAAGCACTTTTAGGGAAAGTCAATCTGAGGAACAAAAGGTTTCAGAGCCTTTTATGTGGCCGTTTTATTGTGTCCAAAAATTAAAAAAAAAGTTTTTTTACCCCCCCGCAATAAGACATTCAGTCATTTGAATTGTGTGGTTTAATTTCCTTTAATTCTTCTCAGTTTTCTGTTTTAAACAAATATAATTCTTTCTCTGGATTTTGTTGCTCTGATACAGAAATAGCTGGTTTTAAAAATAATAGTTGCAATTGTGTCATCTCAGTCACCACTGCAGACAAATGCGGTTTCCCGGTCGACCATAAACGGACTTTATGAAAATTAAAAAATAGTCATGAGTCTGTTTAAACACAGGGATCAGCTGTCCGGATGTTAGTTAATGGTAGCTTTTGTGGAGATGAAAAATATTATATAATTTCCTGCTTTGATAATGACAAAGTCTAGGCAATATATGCTTATGAATCTGGCACTTTAAAAGAAGGAATAGAAATGGTAAAAATATAAGTGAAGATTATTTTTGGTTTAGGTAAATTCTTTAACTATGAAGAACGCAATGAAATGGCAAGACATTAACTAACAAATACATATTTTTATACATTATAATTTTCAAATCTATATGTTGGGATCATTTTAATACAGCAGAAGTGTTGTAAATGCATTATAACACGGGTGTTTTTTCTTTTCTTTTTCAATTTCATAATCTATCCAGCAGGTTCTCTCTCGTTTCTCTCTGGTGCCCCCTTGTGGATTATTTTGTGCTGCACTATTTTGAGTTGTCTCTAGTTTCATATACAATTTACTGTCATTTGTGCTTTAATAATTAAGCTCCTCCTCCAGAACTCAACAGTGAAGTGCAGTGTGTGTGTGTGTGTGAGAGAGAGAGAGATTGAGGGGACACAGTGTGGGATTGTGTGTATGTGTGTGTGTGTGTGCCAGAGAGCTAAGTGTGTGAGAGGTGGTATATTTAACAACTGTAGCAGTTTAAAGCATCTCTTCTTGAGGGAAAAAGCTAATATCACCACACTGCACTGGACAAGAGCTTTACAGTAAGTAGAGCAGAGGTGGGAATAAAATTAATAATAAAATGATTATTATTTATATAAATGAAATAATTTTCCAAATGGCATGTTTATTAATTATGTTGTGAGATTTAAGAAGTATAAATATCACCCATAATCATATATCTACACCAAAGGACAATGTTTTATATCTACACAGTTTTCTGTGAAAGCCTGTTGCCTGCCTTTAAAAAAAAAAAATTTAAATAAGTAAGCAAACAAATAAAAAGATTATTGTGAAATAAAGTTTAAAATAAGAAATAAAGGCACTTTATTAGCATATAAATGTTATAAAAGCAGCATATAAAATAGTTTTGTTATTGTTAATTAAAAGAAAAAAAAAGGTTAATTGAAAAAAGCTGAAATAAAATCTAAGTCTTCGATGAAAATGTAAACTTAAACCTAAATGACAATTAGAAAATTATGCTTTGGCAACTAATTTAAATAAAGTTGAAGTGCTAAAACAGAAACTTTTATTTTAAGTTAATAGATATGTTAACAAAAAGGCAAAAAACCACAAAACAAAATGACTAATATTTAAAGTAGAATTAAAATGAAAACATATAATACAAGTTAACTCAAAATATTAAAAATACTATAATAGTATACAAATAATATAAAATAACCCTAATACAAATTTAGATTGTGAGATATGAAGTTGAAATGTTTTATCAAAAACAGAGTGTTGTTATTGTTACTAAAATAAAGCTGAAATGAAATAAAATATAAATATTAGACTGAAATACCTAAATACATTTGTAGATGTGCTAAAATTCCCAAAACTTAAATAAATATTATTTAAAATAAAAAAGGTAAATAATAAGTGACAAAAGCTAAATCTAGAAACACTTAAAATATAACAATAAAAGCCCATTCAAAATATGAATAAATTCTATGTAAAAAAAAATTACATAATATTATGATAAAAATATTACATAATATACTAATATTATGTAAATAATGCCAAAAATATCCCCAATAAAAAGTCTCATTGTGAAATATGTATTACTATACAAATATACATATATATATATATATATAATTAATCAGGCTCAGTTAGTTTAATCTACTGACAGCACCAAAATGAAGCCATAATTCCTGCTTTATGGAGTAATGCAAATTCAAAACACATTCTAACACATTTCTGTCACAATAGGAATTGATGCGTTGTGCGTCACATCATGACAGAAGTGACGTCATTCTCAGATTGGGAGACGTTTATCCCTCAGAATAGGACAGTGCTGAAGTGTGAGTTTGATCAGCTTTTGCTCTCACATGCCTCCACAGCATGCGAGTGTGTGAGCTGTGACATCTTAACTAGCTTGCTGGTATTCCATTAAGTGGATATACTGAGGTCTGAAATGACTCTCGCAGCCGTCTGTGGCACATGTGCTACCATGTGTGTGTGTGAGTGTGTGAGTGTGTGTTTGCCAATGTGAGGCTGTTTGTGGCAGTACTGAGGTGTCTGAGGTGCATTTGTCCGCTTCAAGATCACCCAACACTTGACTGTTTGTGTCCAAACTGAGCCTAAATGCCTCTAACTAATTAAGAGGAGAGCCGATAGTTGGGATTTTACAACGTGAACATATTGTTTTAAAACAAGACATTTTAGTAATACCAATTTGCTCTAAAAACCAAGAGTGATGTTTAAGATCACCTCATTTTTAAGATGTAAAAATTATGAAAATTGTGCGTGTGTGTGTGTGTGTATTTGTTTTTGCTACATTGTAGGGTAGTAAAACCTGAAAGTTTTTTACATTTTTGACAGGGAAAAAATATTAAAAATAGTAAATGATGTTTATCTGAAAGTATAACAATGCAAACAGGTTTTCTGTAAGGGGTAGATTTAGGGTTAGGGTTGGGTTAGGGGATAGAAAATATCATTTGGTCAGTATAAAAGTAATAGAAGTATAGAAAGTCCAAACAATTCCAAGAGACAAACATGAGTGTGTGTGTGTGTGTGTAATGTGAATTTTCATATATTAATACATATTTTAATATATTATTTGTTTGTTTGTTTGTTTATTCAGACATTTTCAGCCTTTTGCTAAGACATTTTAGTGACACTAATTTACCCAAAACACCCACCCAGTTTAAAGTACTGGTGGGTTATATAACTTTAAAAAATGCAAAAATTATATATATTATATATACGTATATTTTATTTTGTAAATGTAATATTTGTTAATACATATTTTAATATATTATTTCTTTCTTTGTTTATTCAGACATTTTAGGGACAATACTTTTCCCAAACACCCCAAAAAAACAAACAAAAAAAAAAAATATATGTATGTATGTATATGTATGTATATGTGTATACTGCACTATTTTGAGTTGTCTCTAGTTTCATATACAATTTACTGTCATTTGTGCTTTAATAATTAAGCTCCTCCTCCAGAACTCAACAGTGAAGTGCAGTGTGTGTGTGTGTGTGAGAGAGAGAGAGATTGAGGGGACACAGTGTGGGATTGTGTGTATGTGTGTGTGTGTGTGCCAGAGAGCTAAGTGTGTGAGAGGTGGTATATTTAACAACTGTAGCAGTTTAAAGCATCTCTTCTTGAGGGAAAAAGCTAATATCACCACACTGCACTGGACAAGAGCTTTACAGTAAGTAGAGCAGAGGTGGGAATAAAATTAATAATAAAATGATTATTATTTATATAAATGAAATAATTTTCCAAATGGCATGTTTATTAATTATGTTGTGAGATTTAAGAAGTATAAATATCACCCATAATCATATATCTACACCAAAGGACAATGTTTTATATCTACACAGTTTTCTGTGAAAGCCTGTTGCCTGCCTTTAAAAAAAAAAAATTTAAATAAGTAAGCAAACAAATAAAAAGATTATTGTGAAATAAAGTTTAAAATAAGAAATAAAGGCACTTTATTAGCATATAAATGTTATAAAAGCAGCATATAAAATAGTTTTGTTATTGTTAATTAAAAGAAAAAAAAAGGTTAATTGAAAAAAGCTGAAATAAAATCTAAGTCTTCGATGAAAATGTAAACTTAAACCTAAATGACAATTAGAAAATTATGCTTTGGCAACTAATTTAAATAAAGTTGAAGTGCTAAAACAGAAACTTTTATTTTAAGTTAATAGATATGTTAACAAAAAGGCAAAAAACCACAAAACAAAATGACTAATATTTAAAGTAGAATTAAAATGAAAACATATAATACAAGTTAACTCAAAATATTAAAAATACTATAATAGTATACAAATAATATAAAATAACCCTAATACAAATTTAGATTGTGAGATATGAAGTTGAAATGTTTTATCAAAAACAGAGTGTTGTTATTGTTACTAAAATAAAGCTGAAATGAAATAAAATATAAATATTAGACTGAAATACCTAAATACATTTGTAGATGTGCTAAAATTCCCAAAACTTAAATAAATATTATTTAAAATAAAAAAGGTAAATAATAAGTGACAAAAGCTAAATCTAGAAACACTTAAAATATAACAATAAAAGCCCATTCAAAATATGAATAAATTCTATGTAAAAAAAAATTACATAATATTATGATAAAAATATTACATAATATACTAATATTATGTAAATAATGCCAAAAATATCCCCAATAAAAAGTCTCATTGTGAAATATGTATTACTATACAAATATACATATATATATATATATATAATTAATCAGGCTCAGTTAGTTTAATCTACTGACAGCACCAAAATGAAGCCATAATTCCTGCTTTATGGAGTAATGCAAATTCAAAACACATTCTAACACATTTCTGTCACAATAGGAATTGATGCGTTGTGCGTCACATCATGACAGAAGTGACGTCATTCTCAGATTGGGAGACGTTTATCCCTCAGAATAGGACAGTGCTGAAGTGTGAGTTTGATCAGCTTTTGCTCTCACATGCCTCCACAGCATGCGAGTGTGTGAGCTGTGACATCTTAACTAGCTTGCTGGTATTCCATTAAGTGGATATACTGAGGTCTGAAATGACTCTCGCAGCCGTCTGTGGCACATGTGCTACCATGTGTGTGTGTGAGTGTGTGAGTGTGTGTTTGCCAATGTGAGGCTGTTTGTGGCAGTACTGAGGTGTCTGAGGTGCATTTGTCCGCTTCAAGATCACCCAACACTTGACTGTTTGTGTCCAAACTGAGCCTAAATGCCTCTAACTAATTAAGAGGAGAGCCGATAGTTGGGATTTTACAACGTGAACATATTGTTTTAAAACAAGACATTTTAGTAATACCAATTTGCTCTAAAAACCAAGAGTGATGTTTAAGATCACCTCATTTTTAAGATGTAAAAATTATGAAAATTGTGCGTGTGTGTGTGTGTGTATTTGTTTTTGCTACATTGTAGGGTAGTAAAACCTGAAAGTTTTTTACATTTTTGACAGGGAAAAAATATTAAAAATAGTAAATGATGTTTATCTGAAAGTATAACAATGCAAACAGGTTTTCTGTAAGGGGTAGATTTAGGGTTAGGGTTGGGTTAGGGGATAGAAAATATCATTTGGTCAGTATAAAAGTAATAGAAGTATAGAAAGTCCAAACAATTCCAAGAGACAAACATGAGTGTGTGTGTGTGTGTGTAATGTGAATTTTCATATATTAATACATATTTTAATATATTATTTGTTTGTTTGTTTGTTTATTCAGACATTTTCAGCCTTTTGCTAAGACATTTTAGTGACACTAATTTACCCAAAACACCCACCCAGTTTAAAGTACTGGTGGGTTATATAACTTTAAAAAATGCAAAAATTATATATATTATATATACGTATATTTTATTTTGTAAATGTAATATTTGTTAATACATATTTTAATATATTATTTCTTTCTTTGTTTATTCAGACATTTTAGGGACAATACTTTTCCCAAACACCCCAAAAAAACAAACAAAAAAAAAAAATATATGTATGTATGTATATGTATGTATATGTGTATATGTGTGTGTGTGTGTGTGTGTGTGTATTATATATTAATATTTATTAATACTTATTATATTGTATTATATTTGTTACATTTCAGAGCAAATATAAATACATCCACATAGATTCAAATAAGCTGCATAAAATGTAAAATGCATTATAAATATCTCTGAAAATCATCAAGGCACGATTTACACACTTTTTCATTCAATTAACACAAAAATTTATTTTTAAACATTTTAATTTACATTCACCTAGGCTATATGTATAACTGCATATATTTTACTAAAATATTTTAATATATTTTTGATTCATCACTCAAATCAATCAGGGTTCTGAATTGATTCATGTGAAATTCATAGTTTGAAATGATTACGTTAACTACGTTTTTGTCCTTTTTTAACACATTCACACTAGACATAATCATCAGATTAGTCTAAAAAACCTCACTGAATCATAGCTAAATTTACAATGTTGTTTTTGCCAGTAAAATCATCACAAATAGAGAATATTCAATGCAAACAGGTTTTCTGTAAGGGGTAGATTTAGGGTTAGCATTGGGTTGGTTAGGGGATAGAAAATATTTATATATACATCAATATCTGTTAATAAACGTATTAGTTCATGAAGCCGACTGGTTGACCAAGGTTTGGTTTGCTACTCTGTGTTTCACAGTAAACATAAGCCATATCGAAAAGTTTTGTGGCATTTTTCATTTGTTTTCTTTAGTCAGCTCTCTCTGCCTTTTTAAAAACCAATGTAAATGAATTGTGTGTGACTAAATCAGTTTATTGCTGACAAAGACATGTATTGTAATGGGAACCATGTGAGGTATTCCTCAGATAATCATCTAACAGAAAACAAGATGAAACTGGTTTTATTCAAGGGAAAAAAGGTTATAACTGTAGCAGCCTGACAGTTTTGCCAGTTAAAGTCATTTTTAAGTGTCAGATCAAGTAGAAATAAGCAACTTAAGCTAAGGAGAGGAAACATTATAAAGCTGTTGACAAGATCAGGAGAATCAGCTTTCTGATAGATTTATAAAACATGTTTCAATTTACTCAGTTGGATTACAATATAATCCTTGTCTACAAACATATTTGTCTGTCTCAAAAGTGTCCAGGCCAGGAAAAATGACGAAACTTGACTGGAAACGTCTGGTTCTGTCAGAAACCAAGACACAGACGCAGTTGTGGGCTTCCCTGTGCGTAGTTTTGAAGACAGAGGGAATATATCCACTAACGTCACTGTAAACTCGTGTAGGTGAGATGAAAAGAGGAAATTATAGAATCTAAGTTGTTAAATGCTGGACCTTTTAGTGGAACTGGTGTGGAGAATCTTTCCAGTGATCTTCAGGATGCTGAGGTTTTCATTTTCCGTGTGTGTCAATGTCCAGACAGGAAAGACAGCTGGACAAACAGAATAGTCTTTCAAAATACTTCATGTCATTGCACGAAGTTGGGCTGGAAATAATCAGGCTTGAGAAGACACAGGCTTTATGGTCGAATAAATACATTTCTGGTCAATAACAGCAACAACAACAAAACCGCCAACTGTGGTTGCCAGAATATTACTGTAAGAAGAAGAAGAAGAAGAAGAAATATAGTGACAATGTTATAGGTTGGTCACTGTATATTTTGTAGTTAATAACTGTGTGTCATTTAATTATAGTATAGTAATATACCAAACTAATTAAATTTCTGTTTGTTACTGTAAAATATACTGATAATAATAAAGGTGGTACAATGGAAAATCACATGAATGTCATCAAAATTTGCTTTTCCAACAACCATGGCAGTGTTACACACACAAATTCAATGTTATAAACAATATTTAAATAACAAAACACTCAGATATACAGTTGTGACCAAAATTATTAGAACACCAGATGGATCTGAAAATATTGATCTTTTTTTGCCAGCAAAACATGATTTCATTTCATGATGTTTATGAAACATGCAGAGGGTTGCTCTGAGCACAACAAATATCAGATGAAGTGAGTCGTACTGTTTTTATCCACTTTTCATTTTAATATTTGATATGTCCACCTTTTTCAAGCAATTACAGCAGCACATCTCTCTGGCACAGAGTCAATATATTTCCTGAGAACTTCAACACTAATCTTATCCCATGCCTTCTGCAACTCAAGCCAAAGGCCTTCCTTTGAATGTTCTATAGATCTGTCCAGTTTGTTTTCTAACTCGCCCAAAATTTGCTCGATGGGGTTGAGTTCCAGACTTTGAGGAGTCTGTCCATCATTTTTATATGTATAATATTTGGTAGCACTTTACTTAAACCCTATATGTATAATGCATTTTAATGTATAATGCATTATAATTATTAATAATGTGCGTTGTAATATATTATATCTTGCCGTAAATAATTATAACTGAATTTAAAATGCGTAGTGTAACAATGTTAGTGTTATAATGTATTAACTGTGGTTACAATTACTCATAAGCTTGTACAATGCATTATAAGGTGCATTATAAGGCATAATTAATGCATAAAAACTACTTTCATAATGCATTATACATAAAGGCTTTAAGTAAAGTGTTACCTTATATTTTTAAAGGCAGCTTTTCTCATTTTCATTTAGTTTAATTTTTAACTTGACGTACTAAATAACTCAATCTAAAACTGAAATAAAAATTTATGCAAACTATGTAGACATATTTACTGAATTAATAAATAAATACACGAAGAAAGAAAACTAAATTAAAACTAGCTAACAAATAAAAAAAAGTATTATTAACAAAATTCAACTTTACCCGAAATTAACATGAAAACAACAACAAATATCAGATGAAGTGAGTCGTACTGTTTTTATCCACTTTTCATTTTAATATTTGATATGTCCACCTTTTTCAAGCAATTACAGCAGCACATCTCTCTGGCACAGAGTCAATATATTTCCTGAGAACTTCAACACTAATCTTATCCCATGCCTTCTGCAACTCAAGCCAAAGGCCTTCCTTTGAATGTTCTATAGATCTGTCCAGTTTGTTTTCTAACTCGCCCAAAATTTGCTCGATGGGGTTGAGTTCCAGACTTTGAGGAGTCTGTCCATCATTTTCAGTGTTCCAGCAGATTCCTTCCGTCACAGGTAGTTCCGGAAATAGTTCATTTTAATGGCAAATTCAACAAAAATATTTAACTTAAATATGCCAAAACTTAAATATGCCAAGTGTTCTAATAATTTTGGCCACCACTGTACATAACAAAATTAAGAAAAAAGTAACCTGCAGTGCTCTATAAAAACACATGATTGTTTTTACAGTATTTTACAGTATCTGTTGTTTCTTTGCTTTTTTTTTAAACAAGTGTTTCTTTTTTTATCTTTTATCTTTATTATCCTTCTTATTTTTTTAAAATCTTTTTTATCAACTTGTCATACATTATACAGTAGAGTTACTAACTAAATCTAAACCCATACAAATGTCCTTACTTAATATAAAATAAACTTTAACTGAAATAAAATGTAAAAACTACTTTCATAATGCATTATACATAAAGGCTTTAAGTAAAGTGTTACCTTATATTTTTAAAGGCAGCTTTTCTCATTTTCATTTAGTTTAATTTTTAACTTGACGTACTAAATAACTCAATCTAAAACTGAAATAAAAATTTATGCAAACTATGTAGACATATTTACTGAATTAATAAATAAATACACGAAGAAAGAAAACTAAATTAAAACTAGCTAACAAATAAAAAAAAGTATTATTAACAAAATTCAACTTTACCCGAAATTAACATGAAAACAGAAAATATAAAAATAAAAACTGATTCAAAATATTAATAAAAACTATAATTGTATCCCAATGATGCTAAAATAACAGTGTTGTCCTCCAACCAAAGCTAATTACCATCAGTTAAGACTAGTGAAATGAGTGTCTAAAGTGTAATAAGTGACTTGGCACATAACTATGTCTAGGAGTGTGTTTGCAGTATGCAGTAAACAATGCACTTGTATCATCTAAAAAAAAGTGCTTCTGTAGCCGATTTTTATCATTCAGCCTACAGATGTACCATTTTTACATGATTTGGGGGCAACTGCAAACTGGATATACCTGCATCAGGTAGAGCTGCACAGGTTTGCCCTGACTTGCCCCTGCTACATAACTTCATCCATGATGTCCCAACATGAGCTCCGCACCATGTGCTCGCCCTACAGGCCTGACAGATGAGTGGAGTGAGTGAGGGGTGAGGAATGGGTGATAAGATCATAGTGCTGTTGGTATGGGACAGGTATGAGCATTGCAGCAGTCAGACTGATCCAGAGCAGTTTAAGACCACCCAGCGGCATCAGATCTGTGGCCTAGCAGTAAGCGCACATGCCATAACAAGCCATGGTGCTCGAGTATGTAATTAGTGTTTGAATCTGACTCTCTCTTGAATCTGTTCACCCATTTTTTTTAGTAACATGGTGATATGTGTAAATGATTTATTTGTTTACATTAATTTTTTTTTCTTAATGATTCTATTTCCTAATAATTTTATTTAATTTTTTTGTTTATGGTTTTAAATCTGCACTCTAACAGAACATGACATCTTTCAAGTAAAATGATGATCATTGACCATACATTATTTATTTATTTCAATTTTTATTGTAATTTATTTTATTTTATTCATTTTTCTACTATCTATTTTAAATCAACACAGTGAACCTGACATTTAAATGATGATCATTGACCCTACATTATTTATTTTATTTTTTATTTTATTATATTTTATTTTATTTTGAATCAACGCTCTCAGTGAACCTGACATTTAAATGATGATCATTGACCCTACATGATTATTTTATTTTATTTTATTTTTTATTTTTTATTTTAAATCAACACTCTCAGTGAACCTGACATTTAAATGATGATCATTGACCTTTCATGATTAATTTTAATTTAATTTAATTTAATTTAATTTAATTTAATTTAATTTAATTTAATTTAATTTAAACACACTCAGTAATCCTATATGACCATAGATGTCAGTTTACAAACTTGTTGTTATTGTCATTTATTATTTCATTATTTTATATTTAGTTTTAATAATTTTATGTTAATTATTCTTTATTTTTTTATTTTTTTACATTTGGTGTGCAGATTTTATCTTCACATTCTTTACTGATTTTGCAGTAGTAATCAAAGACAGTACATAATCTCAGCACCTCTGATACACACGAGGCTTACAGAACCAACCTCTCATCTGGTTTTCTGGCTTTACTGCATTCCTAAGAGCCGATGTATGCTATTAAAACTAAATTGACCTGCAATCAGCACCATCCTTCCTAGGTCCCTCATGACATACAGCCCACCACCGTGTGCGAGCTTCCCATCACAAGTCCATGACCACAGTCAGACAGAAGCCGTCTGGATTTTATGAGGCTTAACATTAAAAGATGGCACACCGTTTGATGATATACAATCTACCAGCTGTTAAGAATTGGATACACTCTCCGTTCAGATAGTCAACACGGTTATGTAAGTCTGGTTTGGCCCACTACCGTCTTATTTGGTCAATTTTTCCAAGTCTTATTTACAGCCCAGTAGTCTAATAGCAGGCAGCTGCCATCTGAAGTAGCCAACTTTTTTGCAGACCGTTTTCCAAATAGTTTCATTAACCTTTGTTTTGTTAAGAATATTTATTTTTATGAGGAATGCTTAGCATTGGTTATGACGGAACCAGCGATGGAGGTGTTTGTAGGCTTGTTTGTGTCTCACACACAATAGTTGAATTGTTTTGTGGGATTGTTTGGAAAGGATGGGATGGAAAAGTGTGTGCGTGTGTGTGTGTGTGGCGACTATACAGTTATATATATTTTGCAAACCCTCCCCAGTGAGTCTTTATTCCTTTCTGTGTCCCATGAAGAACTACATGTCCCAAACTGCTTTGCTACACCTGAACCTTGTTAGAATCCATATGTTTCTCAGGGAACAACTGCTGACATTTGTTCAGCACACTAGAACCGCCTGACTGCTGTTTTCTATCAATCTTGGGCGACTGAGGTCTGGCTTGAGTGTCTCTCTCTCTCTTTCTCTCCCTCTCTCTCTCACTCTCTGCTTTCTCCCTCCCTTACTCTTTCTCTTCAGAGTCCTCGGGCCACACACAACTCTACCTGAAGTCGTGCACAGAGAGAGAAGCAGGAAGGTAAGGATATCTAGCATCTGCGGTTATAATGCTCGCTTTTGTTCTGTCTGGATGAGATTATTAGAAATCTGCTTGGTAGATTTTTGGGGCGGACTGAAGAAAAAATGTATTATCATATTGCAGATATTCGGCTTGGTGATGTTTGAGAAGCTTCCATGCATGCATTTGATTCAAAACATTGTGTTAAGTTGTTATAAATATATTTGTACATAAATTATTCATTATTAAAAATGCATGCGCTGATAGAAATATTATGCATGC
Organism: Sinocyclocheilus rhinocerous; assembly: GCF_001515625.1. NCBI lineage: Eukaryota > Metazoa > Chordata > Actinopteri > Cypriniformes > Cyprinidae > Sinocyclocheilus > Sinocyclocheilus rhinocerous. The sequence goes on along the minus strand of NW_015660878.1, from coordinate 3,120,916 downwards.
ATTAATTTTTATTTTGTGCATGAACAGAGGGAGATTATGCAGTATTTTCCTTGAATTGTTATTCACAAATACTGTTGCAAAATTGCATGCATGACCCTGATCTAATTTATTCTTCTTTTCTTTTAACTTGAAATATTAATTGATTAGTCAATATTATAAAAAAGTACTCTTGCATTATTCGTCATTTGCAATGCAATAATTCTTTGGCATAGCATGCAAAGACAAAGCGATCTATAGGTATGAGGTAAGGATAAAGTAACTTGAGATAAACTTGGATCTGCACATAAGCAATGTGGGTCTAATTTGCAAAGGGAGGAACGGCTGTCTGGGCCTATTTGCATTCTTGAGGATGAAGTCATCAATTTCCATTAGAAGAATGTCTCTGGGTTTTGTTTATGTCTTAGGTTGACCGTAGAAAGTTCTGTTATTCTTAAACATTTTTTCACATTTTAATATGGCCACTTATGTAACCATATTAACCCCTTCTCTTCTCTTCTCTTCTCTTCTCTTCTCTTTTCTTTTCTTTTCTTTTCTTTTCTTTTCTTTTCTTTTCTTTTCTTTTCTTTTCTTTTCTTTTCTTTTCTTCTCTTCTCTTCTCTTCTCCAGGTTGGATTCGACTGAGTTGTGCAGCCATGTTTGCTCTTGGCTTCTTCCTGTTGGCTGGACTGCTATGTCAGAGTTTGGGTCAATATGATTACTATGACGAATACTACGTCCCCTCCGCACCACTGGAGGGAGTATCGTCTCCTATTTGTGCCCAGGAGTGCGAATGTCCCCTCAACTTCCCCACAGCCATGTACTGCAACGAGCGCAAATTGAAGTTCATCCCTATCGTGCCAAGCGGCATCAAATACCTCTACCTACAGAACAACTTAATTGAGGAGATCAAGGCTGGCGTGTTCGATAATGTCACCGACCTTCGCTGGCTCGTCCTGGACAACAACAACATCACCAGCGACAAGATCCAGGCCGGTACCTTTGATAAACTGAGCAAACTAGAGAAGCTCCTCTTCAGTTATAACAAGCTGACCAAACCCCCTGGCCCTCTTTCAAAGTCTCTGGATGAGTTGAAGTTGATCAGCAACCAGCTGAGCTCGTTCCCTGCTAACACCTTGTCTGGGATGGAAAACCTGACCACCATCCACCTGTCCGAGAACAAGCTGACCACCGAGAGCATCACAGGTGCCTTCAAAGGCCTGAAATCCCTCGTTCTGCTGGATGTGAGCGAGAACAAGCTCAAGAAACTTCCCTCGGGAGTTCCACCTTCGCTTTTGATGCTCTACGCCGATAATAACGACATCGACAGCATCCCTAACGGCTACCTGGCCAAGCTCCCGGTCTTGCAGTACCTGCGTGTCTCTCACAACAAGCTGGTGGACTCTGGAATCCCTGCAGGTGTGTTCAACGTGTCTTCTCTCCTTGAGCTTGACCTGTCTTTTAACAAGCTGAAGTCCATCCCGGAGATCAACGAATCGCTCGAGCACCTGTACCTGCAAGTCAACGGGATAAACAGTAAGTCTTACTCCATTTCCATCTGTTCAAGCTACAGATTTTGCATGGTTTTTACTCCATTTCCACTTCTGTTTCTTCAGAGTTTGACCTGACGAATATCTGCAAGTTCAGCTCTCCGGTCAACTACTCTCGACTGAGGACCCTGCGCTTGGATGGAAACAACATCACACACAGCAGTATGCCAGATGACACGGCTAACTGCCTACGCCAGGCCTCAGAGATCATCTTTGATTAGAGTCACATCTCGCCAGTAGTTTATCAAACAAATTAAGGCTATTGCTCTTAGTAGACACTCTGATTGACATATGCACATCTTTATTCATGATCCTGGCAACCACATCTGGTTACATGCAATATTTTCTCTCTAAAATGTTGATGAACGCATCTGTATGAAAAAATGGACAGCAGTAGTCTGGGATCTTGAAAATCTGGCACATAAAATATCAGTTTTGTACGGTACTGTATAAAGAGTAGTAGTCGAATTAGACAAGATATTCCCATCTAAAGAGAGACAAATTTGTGCAAATAGTGAATAGCCCAGTGTGCACTCTATAAGAAGCTGCACTATATGTCATCTAACTGCATCTTAATATTTCCGCATGTTAAATACCTTATCATTCAAAATTGTAATCATGTTATTATTAAGCCTGCCGGTAAGGAAATTAGATTATTTAGAGTACAAGTTATGGAAAATAACTATCTAATTGTATATAAAATGGCTAAATGTGCAGCAATGTTGAAGGATATCTAGAATTCAACTGAAATTGAAATGCACGCAAAACTGAAAAAAAAAAAAATGCTGGACACTGAGTGAATTTGCTGAGGTTTAGCTAACTGCTAAATCAATCTAAAGTTTTTCTTGTTTTGTTTATTATTTAACTGAGGAATTTCAGTGCTAAAATGTTGTATTAATAGCAAATTAGTATCAGCTTGAATTTCTGAACTCTGCCAACACTTTATATCATATTTTATCTGCATGCAGTTCATCTTATTTTGTAACAGCAATTGTTTTCAATTCTATGGTAAACAACGTTGACATTTTTATGTATTCAATACACCATTTCACATCATCACAATGTTAGTCAAATTATTGAACCGTATGATTACAGTAACTTTGGCAGACTGTTGTAAAAGTTGTAAGTTCCCTGATTTGTTGTTTTATTTTGTTAAAAAACAAATACCAAAGCAGTTTTTTCATCTTTATTTGAATAAACCAGATTTCTTACATGTGTGGAGGGATACTGATGGTATCAATCCTTATAATAAGGTCACATGTAGAAATTAATAGATTAATATTATATGCATTATTCAAATAATATAATACATTTAGCCAAAACTGTTATCTGTTAAATGTGAATAATTTCCTCTCCATTTTATCATCCAAATTCTCTGAAGCATCATCACAGGAAGTATTCAGAAGATATTAGAAGTCATGAAGTCTTATGATTCATAAACATAAGGGCATCAATCTTTGCTACACTAAAAGTAAACCCCAAATAGTTCCCTTTACACACCGGCGAGCTACTCCACTACTCCTCTACTACTGTTTTATTATTTTCGTCTCGGTTGTTGATCTTCCAGCTTGACTCATGTGGATTTCCATTTCTCAGTCCTGCTGTCTGGGATGGAAAGAAACTTGTGGTATGAATCTGTTCTCCATCTTCCTACTTTCTGGCCTCTCAGCCAAACTTATGGATGGACAAAGGTCTATGAGTTTTGCTCTGTTTGAAGCAGAGCCATGATGACAGAACTGCTTCCTGTAGGAAACGTGTTCTATTGATGTCTCTAGCTGAAGTACAGGCTATGGATATAAATATAGTAATTGTAAGATGAAAAGGCTTTTGTATGGAAGAGCTTGTATAAGGTGTTATTTTTGTGGCGCATCCAATGGCGGTGCAATGTAAGAAACTTTATACTGCTGCCAAAGGTAAGAACATATCAAAACATCTTATAATAATTGTGATTTAGTACGGATTATTAAAGTAGTTTTAACAATAAATCCCAGTCTGCGATTCAATTTCCAAACTTTCAAACTATGTACTGAATTTGACAACAAACTAGATGAAGTATGCAGTTGTGTGGAATAAATAGTCCATGGCCAACTACATCTGCAATGTTGACATTGTCCTTTGACTATATGATCTTGTCATGTGATGTTGCCCTACTAGCAAAAACCACAAAAAGATTTACTTAAGTACTAAATAAGTACAATTCAGCAATGCAGAACATACTTCCTGGTACTTACAACACTTAAACTTGAAAAGAGACACTCTTCTAGTTCGACACTATTTTTAATTCAACTATTGGCCTCATGGGATAGCAAAGCATTCACTGGCTGCACATTTCAGAAGCTCAGTGGCTTGGCGGATGCAGAAGGTCATCCGGGTTCGCCTACTGTATCTTGAATACTAAGCAGTCTGACATCCTTCCCATTTGGCATACTGTTTATGCATACTGTGTAGCTGGGTTGTTCTCATATTCAGATGCAGAGCCAGTATTTGCGTTAGCTGTAAACATTCATTCCCTTCCTCAGCTCAGAACAAACCTGGGATGAATCGTAAAATAGCCCAACAGTTGGTCCGTTCTTTCCCTTTACCTCTTCCAACCATCTGCTCCTATCTCTATCCCAAACCACACCTTTATGTCAGGCACGTCAAAAGTTAACTACAGATCTTTCTGCACAAGTCTGAGCTAGCACTAAAAATGAGTGTTTTATTTAAAACAGTAGAGTTGCAGGCAGACAACCCAGCCTTCCAGAGGAATGGAGGGTCTGGGGTGACCATGTGATAGTTAGACAGAAAGACACTGTGGGAGTTCTTTTGTCCATGTGTTAGAAACAGATGATGGATAGACAGTTCTGGCTTTTCGTTTGAAATATCTTTACCACTTTATAGCAGCCTGGGCATTTAAGTTCACCACAAGCTGATTTTGCAGGACCAAACACACACACAAAAAAAACTTTTGATGTTGATGACCAGATGTTGATGATGAAATGCAGTTTTCTGTCTCCTCACCCACAGTCTTTCGAAGCCCTTTTGACTTTATTCTGTGGAGCACAAAAGGAGTTCATTTGTAGTATAGCATAGAATGAAAAATCAAAGCTTATAAGTTTCTGGAGCTTGGCAGACCCTGCTCCTTTCACATCATTGCATGGATGATAGCAGGGTCTTGGTTAAATACATTGATTGTTGATTGGATAGAGGCAGATCTGAATGTGAGCTTGCAGGCGATTGTAAGGAAGGGGCAGGTTTGGAGAAGTCAGACAGAGAGAAGTCTCTTTTTTTGTTGGAAGACTAAGTTATGACATCTTTTATTTAATATCACAAGCTAAACATATGGTGAATTTCCATTGCTTTGTTTTGTGTTTCATGCGAGAAAGTCAGTCATCTGAAACAACATGATGACATTTTTATTTTCAAATGAATTATTCCATAACCTAACCTAAGTGCATTGATAGGACACTGTAATGTTGCTGTAACAAAAGTGAATGTTGCCATGTCATGTGTTTTGTGTGAGTGTGCTTGTCAGCTGTGCAATTGAGGCCTTGCTAGAAAACCAGAGTCTGTTATTCAGCATCTACTCGAAACTGGATAGACTTAGTGGGGAAAGAGACCATTGTGATGTTTATTAGCTCGTCCTCCTACAGCTGATCTCTTGAGAGAGAGGCCACAAGAGTTTCCTGTTGTTGTTTAGAATAGGACCGTTGTGCTGCACTGTCATGCTATGTGAGAACACAAAAAAGGCTTGCAAAGGTTCCCTGAGGGGATAAAATCTGTTTATTTGATACATGTGATATTGTCAGAACATTATAAACTTGATTTGTGTGGCTCTGGACAGAGAAATGTTGGGAATTTTTCTTTGAAGTCGACATGAAATGGAAATTTCCCCTATCTATCTAAATGCATCTTAATGTTCTTAATGGTTTTAATTAAACATTTCATAATTTGTCATGTTTCAGTGAAATGACAGACTCTTCTCAAACTTATTCAATCTTTTAGTCTGCCAAACCCCCAACATTTTTACAATTGACTGCAAGCTTTCATTCAGATCTGGCACCTAACAGATCTGCCACTCCAATCAACATTTATGGGTTCCACCATAATTTTTTTTTCCTTTTATGATAATCGCAGCTCAACATAAGAATGTTGGAAGTTGCTTAATATCTGTAAAGTGTAAAGTAAAGTAGTGAGCAATGTTTTGGTGGCTCTTTTACGTCATAAGATCCAGACCCTGATCAATCCAGTTTGTGATTGAATCATTCAGACTGGTTTTGTGAACCGGTTCTTGAATGATGAGTTAGATAAGACTATGCTGGTGTAAATACGTCTTTTGTGGACCTCTTTGGGCATGGCCAAACATCTGGAGATCTGACAGGGCATGTGTGCTTTGTAAAGTGAGATTGTGTGAGATTTGATGGTCCCAAACCGCCTCTGCTCACTCTAGCCCTCCGGCCATTCCTCACGCTAGCCCCCAGCTTTTGCTCACTCTAGGCCGCCGCCGCCGCTCACTCAAGGCCATGAGCTTTGTAAAAATCTACGTGTTTCAGAAAGGCGGGGCATAGAGGAGAAACAATAATGTACAGTATGTGGAAAATAATGTGTTTTTTGAACCTTAAACCGCATAACACATTTCATTACACCAAATACACAAAATAATGTTCTTTTTAGCAGCATCATATGACCCCTTTAAAGGGCAGTTCACCCAAAAATGAAAATTCTTTCATTATTTACATGTATGCATCATGGTACTTTCATGAACATGCGTTGACTAACATGGAAGAGAAGAAATTGTTGAATAAAGTCGTTATTTTTGTTTTTCTTTGCGTGCAAAAAGTATTCTCGTAGCTTCATAAAATTATGATTGAACCACTGATGTCACATGGACTATTTTAACAATGTCCTTACTATCTTTCTGGGCCTTGAACATGTCAGTTGTGTTGTTGTCTATGCAGGGTCAGAAAGCTCTCAGATTTCATCAAAAATATCTTAAATTGTGTTCCAAAGATGAATGAAGGTCTTACGGGTTTGGAACGATATGAGGGTGAGTAATTAATGATTTTTGGGTGAACTATTCCTTTAAGATCAGAAATCATGAATCCTCTTTTATTCCAGACAATAGCATCCTTTCAACAGGATAAAGATTTGCTCCTTTTCAGTTGCGCAATGGGACTTTAATCAGTGCCCTACCCAATTCAAAGACCTTCTATATCCCACTTTCCTCTTCTACATCTTGAAATGTCTACAACAGGATCCAGATGTTGAAACAGATGTTGCCTGGTTACTACCCACTGCCTTTTCATTCATTGTGAAGCTATGTGCAACTTAAGGAGAGAGAGGGACCTGCTGGGATATGGTAAGAGTGCAGGATTAACTCTCTAACATCACTGTACCTTTCACCAGTTTTTGCATTCCAGCTTAATTCTACCTTTCACGGGTTGGGACTAGTCTCCATCAGTGCAAAAGGACAGCCAGATGATGTGCATTACCTGAGGGGGCGGCCTAGTTTAACAGGGTGTAAAAGATTCCTCAAAGTCATGAAGGATGGAGATGAGATATGTCCATCGAAAAGAAAGAGTTAAATGTCTCGAAGCCACCTGCAACTGTTTGGAGGGTGTCATATTTGCCAGTGGCCCCCACCTCCCGAGGCTCCACAGACCCTCACTGCACAAAGAAAAGAGTAAGAAAATAGAGAAAAAAGTGCTGTGCTAGCAATAAGTAACCAATGCATGTTTGCGGAAAGACAACTCTACACGTATCTTTCGAACTTCTACACACCCTCTTAATCAAGCTCACCAGCTGATGTCAAAGGTTTGGCCTTGGGGAAGTTACACTACCAACAATAGTAATTTAATAAGGCTGTGTCTTCTGATGCATGTCCGGGCCAGAAAGAAAGTGGGAGAAACTGCAGGCTGGACTCAAACTGGAGAGGAGAGCAGGCGGACCAAGAGATTGACTGCAACCGCAAAACCAGAACCAGACACTTCGCCTCCACCTGCACAAAACAAAATCAGCTCTATGACTGAGATGAGCAGGTAATATTTTTCATTTCTTTGTACTTTATGTGGTGGTGATGCAATAAGGAAGTGGGTGGTGGGTGTGGGGGTTCATGGTTTTTCTGTAGTTGAGTATTGAGATATTTTAAACGCCACTTCCTTGTATTTTCCGTATACTTTCTACTTTCTTTGTATAAGATAATACATTTTGTATTTTAATTGTAATTGGAAAAAAAATATTGAATCGTAATAGCTAGCAACAGGATCATGAACTTGAAATGTGTATGTATTACGTATGTACTGGCATCTAATTAATACCATGGTATAGATCAAAATACTATGGTATGACCATATCACCCCTGTACCATGGTACCAGGACAGTTTGATTTTAAAGGAAAGTCCTAGATTTTTCTTGTGTAAGCAGCGGAGGAGGTGTGTTATAATGTGCAATTAATTATTTCAACTTCAATTAGTTTATCTTTTTGTAAAGCTAGCATTAATGGATGCGCTCTAAATGTAAATTCTACTGATGATAGAACTAATGCAGCTTTTTGATGTTGGCTAAAACAATTAGATGATACAGAACATTTCATTAGAGGTTTCTGTTCAAATCATGTTTCTTAGAAGCATAAAGATGTGAAATTGGACAGTGGACATTTGGACGGCACACTAGCCACAGAGCTAGAGCCAAATGTGGAACGGTGTGTAATTAACATAACTGGCTGAGACACAATGCCCCAAACAGGAAATTAAACCTCTTTGAGAGCATGTGTTTTCTTTTAGGTGAAGCATAAAATTTGTGTTGACTATGTTGTCATTTCTCAGTCATAGTTTCCCCCCCCACCTATGATGGATTTTATCCTTGTTGCATTTCATTTTGATGATCAACTTCTGTTCTTTTCCATTCAAAGATGCTGGTATATTAAGTATTTTGCTATTAAAGATATTAATTAACCACAAAGACCTAGCATTCAAATATTGTTTACCAGTCTCAGAGTTAAAAATGTTTAGATGTCTTGTGAGGTTTCATGAAGATACCTGCAAAAACATAACAATTAGCATTAGCACTTAGCACTGAGCAGTTTGGACTGTTCTGATCATAACCAATAGATGTGACTATTTAATCCCTGACTTGCTGCTCTCACGCAAGTTAGGACAGTCCACCTACCTGGGTGACTAGAAAATCCAGTCTGAAATCTGTAAGCCATGTCTAGTCTCACAGGTGCGGATATTAGAAAAGTTGGCACCAGCTATGATCTGGGGCTTTTGTCGCAGACTAGTCGTAAACACAATAGGGTGACAAGGTTTAGTCTTGTGTAATCTTGGTCTCAGAGACTTATAGAGGAGCAAGTCTTTAATATTTTCCCCTGTTGACACTATTAGATGTATATAAATATTGCATAGTTTGTCTGCATGTATTGAAGCCATCATTGGAATAAACAGATATCCAAGATACAGAGTATTTTAATAGGCCTAAACCTCCTACAGCTAGATGCTAATTGCTGCCCTGAAAATGACCTCTTGTCATGTCCTGTATTTCGGAGCCTAATGCTCTTAGTTGCCGATTTAGTGTTGCAGACCTCGACACAGACGTATTCCGCGTTTAGAGCACTTTTCGGTTCCTGTGAATAATAGGTTTTGAATTCTGTAACTGGATTAGGTTGGTGTTTGTACGCTCTGCCCTTTAGACCACTGGTTCTAACGTAGAGCAGCACCATCCTTGACACGAGATGCTGGATAATAGACTGGATTACTAATGGTCGTAGATTTCGACTGGAGGAGCCCATTACAGGGGATTACAATGACAGAGTAAGTAGTTGTTGTCGTCAGCGGAATTGAGAGCAAGTAATGACACAACACAATCAATGCTTGGCAGTCAAACAAAGACACCATACAGTATGTGGCTACCTGTGCCGACTTCAAATCAGCCTCTAAATCCAGACTAGTGCTCCCGTGGGGACAGAAATTTCAGCACATGATTTTTGGCAATTGTACACATTAAATAACAAACATGCAGACTTTTCTCATTACTCATTTTGCAACTGTAAGCATCGCCAAAAATAAAGCAGATCAATTGTCATTTACCAGTCAAGCTGAGAGGAAATGCATAGATAGATAGATAGATAGATAGATAGATAGATAGATCAACTCTGATTCATCAACTTAGTGGTCTGATTGAGACATTTGTTTACTCAAAGACAGGTGTTGTTTTGAGGGGTGATGAAGAAAAGGATGAAGCATGGTATATAGGCCTGTATTAGCCTAATTATAACTGGGCCATGGCCCATGTCTTCTTTTGACCAACACGCTGGTTTAAGCATTGTCCATCCCCACAGGATTATGACTCTTGATCTCAAGAGGCTATGATTGGCTAAGGCTGTGTCCAGTGTGTCCGTCTGTGAAGGGATCATGAGATGCCATTGACACTACAAATAGGGGCAGGAAAGGGCAAAGTAGTTCAGAGTTGAGGCATCTGTACCCACAGCAAGAGATACAGTAGCAGAGCCCCAAGAAGTCAAAGGTAAGACTCTAGCATTTGTGCAATGGTAATGTGCAGTTAATTTTATTTTATTTTTTTGGCAAAGACAGTGCCCACTTCTTCCATACCAATAGAAAGCCTCCAGAACTACATACTGTGAGCTAGGAGCCATTTTTCTGCTTTGATCTCCATGGCTTTGTATTTAATTTGTCTTGCAGAAGTGCACGGTGATGAGTATTCATTTATGGCACTAAAGTTTTCAGCTGTATTTTGATGCATTTATCCACTGAACAGGTTCTGCAAAGCCAGTATGGAGGTCATGATTTAAAAGGCTTTTCTTACTTTGAGAGATCTTAACAGGTGAAGCTGGCTCCACCTGATCTGATCACTCGGTACCCAGGGCTTCCCTTTGATCCCTTCTGGTTTAGTGTGAGACTGCTGCCCATAGAAAATGATCTCCAGACAGTCACTTGGAGCTCAGGACCAAAAATGTAAACCAGATGAGACATATTATTTCTTGCATACACACTTGACAAAGCTCAAACTTGCATATGACAGATAGGAATTTTTTTGTATGTATGTGTCCCTATTGTAACATGACGGCCAGGTCTTGTTAAAAACCATGCTGTGTTCAACCCGATTTCACAGCAATTTATACATATTTTACAAGGTGGCTAATTTGTATGAATTCGTATGACCTGGCTCGTACAAATTCAGACATTTTGTGAAAAATTTTACATATTTTACAAGGTGCCCAATTTGTAGGAATTTGTACGAAAGACCACTCCTAACCCCAACTCTAAACCTACCAGTGGGGTCGTACGAAATCGTACGAATTAGCTACCTCATAAAATATGTACGAATTGGTCGTGAGATAGCATTGCTATGTTTGGTATATCTTCTTGTATTCAGAAATAGAACATATCTGAACCCTTATGTTTGCCAGAGTCCAAGATGTAACTTCTGAATGGAGATGAAAAAAGTCTAAAGTCAATTAAGGTTGACCTGGCAGCATATTCTGAGTTTAAGAGGATTACTACTTAGAAGATGAAGACACAGGGAAAGATAATCTTAACTAGAGGATGTTCCTAATTTTTTGTCAATGAGTTTATCCACTCAGAGAACCTGAGGTAATGTAGGGTGGATCTATAGATATTCTTAGTATGGGGGACAAACATTGTTCCAGGCCCTGTAACAACTCTTTATCTCTAAGAGTTATATGGTTTTAATATTGTTAACAGCTGTTTTTGTTTCTTCTCTGTTTCTATCAGTTTTCAGGTTAAACCTAACCATGGAGTGGCTCATGGTTGCATTTGTAACCCTACTTCTGGCTGGCCAAGTCAGCTCTGAAGAAATTCCGTATGAGCACCTTATGTCTCAGATCCAGGCATGTCCTAAAGAGTGCCGCTGCCCTCCAAGTTTCCCTAATGCTGTTTACTGTGACAATACGGGTCTGAAACGCATACCTGTCATCCCTCCCTACACGTGGTACCTGTACCTTCAGAACAACCTGATTGATGTCCTGTCAGCTAACGCTCTGCGCAATGCCACACAACTAAGGTGGATCAACCTGAACCGTAACAAAATCACAAGCGAAGGCCTGGAGGCAGATGCTCTAAAGGCTATGTCTAACCTTGTACATCTCTACATGGAAGACAATTTGCTTTCTTCCATTCCATCTTCTCTGCCTGCCAAATTACAGCAGTTACGGCTCTCCCGAAACAGAATCTCAAATATCCCACCCGGTGTTTTCTCTGGAATGGACCATCTCACCTTGCTGGATCTGCAAGGCAACAAGCTACAGGATGATGCAGTAACTGAGGTCAGTCTGAAAGGCCTCAACAACTTGATCCAGATCAATTTAGCAAAGAATCAGCTAAATACCATGCCCCTTGGCCTACCACCCACAACCACACAGATCTTTTTGGACAGCAACAACATTGAAAAGATTCCGGCTGAATACTTCAAGGGTCTTCCCAAAGTGGTGTCTCTCAGGCTCAACCGCAATAAGCTGGCTAATGGAGGTATCCCAAAAAATGTGTTTAATCTTTCCAGCATCCTGGATCTACAGCTTTCTCACAACCAGCTCACAGAGATACCCGTTATCTCTTCTGGACTGGAGCACCTGCATCTGGATCACAATAAGATCAAGAGTAAGTTCAAGATCAAAGTTCTGAACATGCACTATTGTACATATTGACTTCCTTTGTATTTTTGGCAAAATCCTTTAGTAATTAGTTAAAGACAGGCCCCAAAGTATCTCTGTTCATACTGTTGCCCGTATGGTCACATTATTGTTCTATCCAAAGCATATGACTTCATTTCTACCATTAAATAAGCAATATAGTAAATTTTAGTAAATAAGTTTCCTTAAGAAGCAACTTCATAAGCAAAACACCACGTTATTGACTGTTATTGTAATAAGTTATTGACTGACTGGGCTGCAAGGAAGCCGTCTTAAGGCTCTGGTAAACTTAATTTTCCACATTCTGCTCCATCTTGCATGCAGCCGTGTCCGGATCCTCCTGATAAGAAAAATTATTGTACACGGAAAGTGCGAAGTATACTTTGGACTTTAAACTTTGGATGCACGTCTATGACTTTATCAGTAAGATGTGTATTTTTTTTCTCTTTAATTTCCATAGGTGTGAATAGCTCTGACATCTGTCCACCTGATGCACTCCATGACTACCTGGATGAGAAGAGTCCACGTCTCCGTTACCTTCGCCTTGATGGTAATGAGATCAAACCCCCTATTCCACGAGAGCTGATGATGTGTTTCCGTCTCCTCAGGGCTATTGTCATATAAAGATGCCACGCCATCTAGATACTCCTGTCCATTTAATATACCAGACCTGAAAATGTATGGAAACTAAAACACATGAAAAGGGTCCAAAAAAGGACTATCTATTTGCAAAGTCAGAAAATAAATATAAAAATATGTACACTGCTGAAAAGACTAGTTAAGACTAGAATGAATTTCAATGTGGGTCCAGTTTCACTTATGCTGGTCTAGTTCTGGACTAGCTAGTGAAGCGAATCTGATAAAGCTTTTGACCAAGAAAGCCCTGCTAAATAAGCTCGTTGAGATTGCTGGTGGGGATTCCAGTATCCAAAATATGACATTCAGACGGTCTCCTATTTTGGTCTTTTCAGGAGGGTAGAAATTCACAAGACTGGTTCACATATGCATTTGTAGATGGTTTCTCATGACTGTATTGTAAAACCACTGTGCCTTAATTTCATACATATGAAAAACTAGCAGGCCTGATTTGTGGAAAACACCATTATCTGTTAAATGTTCTGTATAATGAAGAGAGCTCCAAAACAATTTTCTAATTTGCAAGTAATGTAATTTCCCCATCCTGTGCAGAAGGAAAAAAAAACAAATGCATCTCAGTAGGTGTAGCATTACCCAAAAACTTACCTCACCACACCGTTCTGGAGTGCTTTTGGACAGAAGAGTTGTGGTCTGATTATGGATCCAAATTTTTGGTAGTGAACTGAGTACATAGGGTGGTTTGTTTGACTTTATTGAATGCATGGTTACTCTTAGTAACAACAGCACCAAGAGAAGATTAACTTCCAATTGTTTCTTGCCTCTGTTATAGCGATTGACATGTACTGACCTGTAATATTTTTTTAAAGTACTTTTTAATATCTCTTTACATCTTTGTACAATCAATATTTCAATATTCAATCAATATTTAGTGTGGCATTAATATTGAGAGAAGCAGCCATTTTAGGACAGAAAGATGTACTGTTTTAATAATTAATGTGTAAATAGAGTTTCAATTTAGCAGTTGACAACGGTACTGCCAGTGAACCTTCTAGACTGATTTTAAAATGTATTTTTCTCTAGAGTATAAAAATAATGTGAATATTCTTTTTCAACGCGCATATGTGATTATTGTTTTTCATGTTTTCATTTACCACTGCAAACTGTGAGAACCATTAGGATTGTCAGATGGAAAACATAAAATGAAAAAAACTTTTGTTTGGTGTTCTTGATTAAACTGGTTTCAATCGTCTCTGCATTGTCACTGATTCAATTGTCAAAGTAGAGTAGCCAAGCAGGTAACCTCGTTATAAAGGAATTTTTATATATCCACAAGCAATGTATTCTTCTACAATAATGTAACTTGTGGTTAGACTTGTGATTTATTTTAATTACCACTCAGTTGTAGCTTTTGCTAAACATTCGGTTCCAGCAAAAGCAATTCCCGTCTATTAAGTCGGTTTGTTTAAGATTTTCAGATGTATTGCAAAACTTCTCATGAGAATGTGGTGTATGAGAAATACTGCCAGCACGTCTTTATGGTCCAAGAGCTTTGTGGTTACAAAAACCTTTTAAAACAAAACAGTGTGCAACTGAAGACTCTAGAACACTTTAAATATTTATACACATCTGACAAAGAGAAAGAGCAACAGTGAGTGTACAGTACCTGGGTATCAATTGAAACAATAGCTTCATTTATTCTGCAATGCCTGATGCATATATTTTTGGTTGCATCAGTTATGCTGACTTTAGACATGACTGGCTGTGTTACATTAAGTCCTCCACCACACAATGCAGGGCTGTGCAGCTTAAATTGATTGTGCAAGTAAATGGATTTCCTTGGCACTATCCAGTGGGTTTGTACGGATATTGATGCAATGTATGGTCCAGCTAAGGAACTTTCTGGTGCATTTGGTGTCCCTTAAAGGGGTCATATGATGCGATTTCAATTTTTCCTTTCTCTTTGAAGTGTTACAAGCTCTTGGTGCATAAAGAAGATCTGTAAAGTTGCAAAGACTAAAGTCTTAAATCCAAAGAGATTTTCTTTATAAAAGTTAAGAGTCAACCACGCCTACCTAAAACGCCTCATTTAAACACGCCCCCACATGTTTACGTCACGATGTGGGAAGATTTGCATAACGTCGCCCAAATGTTCACGCAAAGAAAGAAGGCGTAACTTTTATTCTCGCTGTAGTATTGTTGCTGCCACCATGTCGTGAAGGCGCTGTGTGTTTCGTTGTGAAAGCGAAACTACTTTGTTTGGCCTTCCAAAAGAGGACGATATCCGCTTCATCATGCCTAGAGCTGATCCGTGCTGGTCGCTGAGGAAATACATCAACTTCGTGCTGTGGATCGCCGGATCGGCTTTTACCGTGGACTAAGCGGAGTCCAGCCCGGTGTCGTCACATGTGGTTGCCGTAAGCCCGCCGACCGCGCCGTTCTCAAGCCTGCACGACACCGCTCACTCTAGCCGCTGGCCTCCGCTCACTCTAGCCGCCGTGTGTTTCGTTGTGAAAGCGAAACTACTTTGTTAGAACTAGAAATCAGTGGTTAAGTTGTATTTACAACACTGTTCCAGAACACTTCAACCCAAATATTCAGATGTGTGCAGCACATTTTATGGAGGACTGTTTACTGATCCTGGGAGAGTAACGTTAGACTAAAATGCCGGCAGTTCTGACTCACGTAAGTACGTTTTCATTTAAAGGATTTGCCACTGACGATTCAAACACGAGTTTTGAGCAGTGTAGAGTAGCACTTGTTGTTTGTCATTTCTCTGATCACCGTTTCAGAAAGGCGGGGCATAGAGGAGAAACAATAATGTACAGTATGTGGAAAATAATGTGTTTTTTTTACTTTAAACCGCATAAACAAATTTCATTATACCAAATACTCAAAATAATGTTCTTTTTAGCAACATCATATGACCCCTTTAAAGCTCAACTATATAAAACACGGTGTAAATAATTTATTAATAATTAAATAAATAGCTGCATATTACATTTAATTAAAGATGGCAGATAGTAGCACATAAAAGAGATATGTTTGCACACCCATAAATGTCACATATAATCAAACGAAGTGAGATTAGTGGTCAGTAAAACTGCCAGGGACATGTCAGTGAGACTGAAACAAAATGCAATATGTGTCAGATGTTATTTTAAAATCTGAATTGCTTGACAGTCCCAGTCCTTAACAGACTAATGCTGGATTTTTATTTCATGTGACTCAGCAGAAATATGATTACTGAGTCGCAGAGAAAGAGAATTAGTATGGAAAAATAGAATGAGGCCTGTAAAAACATCCCACTGAACATGAAGCAGGCACTTGTACTGCACTTCCTGATAGGTTAGCAGGTTTTCTGCACAGAGGTACTGAGCAGAGTTGTAGAGTTTTAGCACCAAATCCTGGCGTCGAGCAGAATGGAGGCCTTTTCTACCTCTCAACGTTGCACTAACAGAGGAGCCTCACAGAGGGCCCATTGTGCACCGGGGCCCGGCAGATCCCTACATGAAAGCAGAGTATCCCTCATGCTCACCTCAGGAAAAGGAAGACAAATATCTCATACTTAGAACTGAATAACTTATGTGTCTCTTCAGGAAACAAAAAAGAAAGATGGTTGTAAGGGATTAAAGGATTTTCGCAGTTGGGGGTCTGTCAGCGTGCAAACTGTGTGTCTGTTCAGTGTGTGTGTGTGATGCAGTGTGGTATGGGGTGGGCGCTGCTGTAGAAACTCGATTTCTCCCTTTTCTCAGTCTCACTTCTTACCTTCACACATACAGACAGGTAGGGCACACGGGTCTGGGAGTGTGTGCACACGTACACGTCACACACTCAGAAGCATCCACACACAGATACACACTCACCGTGAGTGACCCATTGCCATTGGCCAGGCCCACCAACCCTCTGCCTGTCCGAGCTGAAGAACAGGACCATTTGGGAAAGGAGGAGAAAGAGGTAAGGGTTCTTCTGTATGTTCTTCTAAATGCTGCTGCTGTGCTTTAGAGCAGGGACTGGACCTAAGGGCTTCTTGGGGTCCCTTCTGCTTCTTAGCCTCAGTGGTACTTGGCCACAGAGGCTAAGCTAAAAAAGCTAAAATGCAATTCACTGGCTGTACTGAGGCTTTCATTTTTTTACAGTTTTGTCTTGTATATGACTAATTGCACACCATGGTCTTTATGAATCTTGTAGTTCTTGTAATAGTAATGCACATTTGCTAAGTTAAAATAGTTTAAATACACATGACTGACTTTACTGAGGCTGTCTTTTTTCTTCTTCTTCCGTTTTTGTTTGTGGATTTCTGGTTTGATGATATAATACTTCCATTCTCCATCATCTTCATGAATTTTCTTACAATAATGACAGTATTGTTGAAACTCAGGTTATTTACAACAGTTTTAAGTATTATAACAGGTGATCAGTGTGGTAATGATGACAATTTATATGTGTTCTTTATTGGCCAGTTTACTATTCCTTGGTTTGTGGGGTTTGTTTTGTGTGACTGATATGTTAAAGCTTTTAAGTAGATTTTTAAGCTTTATCAATAAAAAATATGACTATTCACTGAAAATGTGATAGGAGAGCTGTAAGTACTGTTACAGACAAGAGATGTTTGGTCATTGGAAATGTGTTCAGGTCAAGGTCCATATTATAGAAACTTCCAAGTTTTCAGATTAGTTATAACGGTAATCGCCAAACAGATGGAATGTAATATGTGTCTAATTAAGCTACAGTGTGTGTATATATTTATGCATTATTGGAAGTAAATAAGTCATAAATTTGGCAATATTGGCAGAACCACTAGAGAAGAAGAAATTGTAAAATCAATGAGTATGTGGAATGCTGTCGGGTAGAGCCAAAAACAACATTGGGATAGTTAGTTCTCACACACACATACTCACACGGGGTCTATGCACTGCAAACACTGTTGAGAGTGTGTAAAAGCCAAGCTCTGTGTGCAGTATAGTCCCTCTTTCAGCATTTCCCAGCTGAAGCTGTCAGGCACTGGTACACTGAAGCTTTACTGTGACACGATTTTTCTTTCATAGATACAGACTGAACTAGTTTGCGACTCTAATCGATATCACCACTATATAATCTCTATTCATGATGTGATGTGATGGCATGTGTTGATTGGCTCTCAGAAACGCACAGGGAACTAATTTATGTCTAAAAATGCAGCAGTTTCTAGAGTGCAGCTGTGCCCCAAAATAGCCTTTCATGGAGAGTTACGTGGATATGTGTGTGTATGAAAGAGAGAGAGATAGAGGGAGATCGTAACTCTTTGCCATGCTGTCCACAAGCCTCGGTGGAATTTCGAACTTGAGTGTAGAGTCAGACACTCATAAAGGGGCTCTGTCAGAGTTCTCCCTCTCTTTTTCTCTCCGTCTCACCCCGAGGACCATGGTCTGCCCATCAAGTACTCCCTGCTCTTCCTCCACTCCAGCTGGTCATTGCTTTCCTGTGAGCCTCTTATCATTCATATAACTCAAATTAGCTCAAATTCTAATGATGATAACTGTTGAAAAAAAAAAAACATTATGGGTTTGACAACAAAATATGAGAAAGAAATATGGACATTGTTAGTTATTAAGAACTTGTGATTAGGGCCATGTGGAATCTAATCCCAGACTTTTATCCAGTCAACAGAATTTCCCACCAAAATCAGCATAGAAAATGGAAAAACATCTGCAGATTTCCTCTGGGTCAGCTAATGACAATGTGAATATGATGTTTTACTTTCCTTCAATATGTATGCAATGAAAATGTTCCATGGATGTTAAAGGTTCTTCATGGAACCATATAGAACTTTTTTTTAAAAATACATTAATATTTCCATAACATGCTATATTTATAAAAAAAAAACTTTATATGTCATCATTATGTTTAAAAAGAAACCTTTTATGATGTCAGGCATCTCACCTGTGACCTTTCAACTTTAAAGCACAAAGCAGTCATTGAGTGCATTCAAGATGGCTGCTGGGTTAGATGGTGACTTCTTGGCTCTTGCAAGTGAGTTAAAGACTTTCGAGGTTTATATTTCAGTATCACTGGCTGTCTAAACCCTGGTAATGAACACTGAGTTACCCAACCTTAAAAATTTGTGTCCCGCAAGAACATCTTTATACTTATGCCCACAGAACCATGTAGACACTGTAAATGCAAGGAAGGTAACAATAGACTATTGATTGGAATTTTGCTTTTTAATTTATCTTTGCTGTGATTTTTATGTACCCTAAAATAAATTTGTATGTATATACCCAAAAAAGAAGCAACTTTTTTAATGGATGTGTATAAATAGTACTTGGTGAGCCAAATCCTTGATTTTTAAGACACATATGCCTCTTGTCACAACATGTAAATTAATCTCCCGAGGGTGTGATATATATTCCTTTAAATTATCACATATATAAGAAATTTTATAAGGTTATGTCACTTGATATATTGTGGACTGATTATGCTGCTATATCCAACCAGCCATTCATGTCCTCTGTTTACTAACTCTATTGCAGCTCTTCTACATGAACATTTTAAGATCTCACCAGACATTAATCCATCTGATTCAATGTCTAGCAGGAAGATGGTAACGCTGAGGTTGATGTGGGGACTCCTGGTCCTGTGTGTGGTGGCAGCCTCTCCCCGCAGATACATCCGACAAGCAGAACTAGATAACTACGACAACAACAATGTGGATTTAGACCTGAATGTGGATAGCGATGATGTCTATGACTATTACGATGGAATTGATGAACCACAGGTGAGAGAGTCATTCGAGAATTTCGGGATGACCCCATTTTTGCAGCTTTACTTTCCATAAATGAGTATTGCATTAGTACATGAACTCTTTCCTTTCAAACAAGCAAGTAAAAGTACTGTTTTCCAATTTATGTCTCATCTAAGTGTTTCGAATCAAGCCTTATTAATATTTGGACCACGATTGCTGATTCCTCTCTCTGCACATTCATTAGTTTCCTCCAGTCTGTTGAGATGGCTAATGTTCAAGCATTAGACTCAGTTCTAATTGTCATGCAGGAATGTATTTCTGCAGTTTTGCTTCAGGGTGTTTGACAACTTTTCATTTGCTCTGCTGATCCAAATGTTCCTGGGGATAATAGTATCCAGCTATGTCAGTCTTTGGTTTATGATTTCAATTTAAAAACTGGTTTTAACCCAGCTGCTGTGCTTCAGGGTTGGTCAATGAGGGAATGTGGGCCTGTATTTACTCATCCTCTTTGATTTCAGATCAGTGTTAGGCTGTGCATACTAATATTCGTCCCTTCTCAGTGAAGTGAAAGAACTGCCATTTTCAGTAAATTGCCTATTTATGATACAAAGCTAAGTTTTTGTTCTTGTACTTTGTTTAAAAAACTGATTGTGGACAGAGGCATACTGGTGCAGCAAAGTTCAGTGTGTCAGTGAAATGTTCTCAGCTGAATTTTCCACTGGCACAACCCTATGGAATGAGAGGCAGACGCTGGCATTTTTTACTGTACTGAAATACACTCATAATCAATAGTTGTACAACACTAGTCATTCTCGTGCTTGTCAGATTTTTTTCACTTAAGTGGCATTTTTTGCCTGGATGCACAATAACATCATTGGTGGTAGCTCAAAGCATCTAATTTTGCCAAAGTTTTCGGTCTAGTTGGTTGTCATTTCCTAAATTACATTTGTAGCAGCATCCACATTGAAAATATTTTCATTTTAAAGGAGTGTTTTAGTTAAGAACATTAATTTGGGAATGTCTGGTATTATTATACTTAATGTTGCACATCTTTACACGCTTTATTGTATTAAATGTTGTTGTAAACTGAGTTGTGCACTGAGGTTTGATAGCCAGAAGTTAAGCTGCGGGTATGAAGAAATGTATTCAGTAAAACGATGAGACAACAACAACCAGTTCATCATCTTCAGCATGGAAAAAAGTTGGGCCAAAACTATGTTTGACTGGCACAAACCAAGATGGGTTTTTAGAAGAATTACATTGAAGCCAAGAGACTTAACTTGATCCTGATGTGAATGTTATGTAGTTAAACCAACAATCAAAAGCACACTTGTGAGTTACAACACATTTTCCTTGTGTAAGGCTCTTCATTTTCAACTCTTCAGGATATTATGAATGTTTCATAAAGTGTGGGAATGTTTGTTGCTCCTCACCATCTGGAGAGTTTTTATTATTATTATTATTATTATTAAGAAATGAACCGTTTCAGACGTGTTAAGAAGAAATGTTTCAGAACTGTAGTTTATTTTGATTTCTGGTACAACTTCTTAATGTAAATAAACTGACTAAATTTATCTTAAATTTAGACAAAAACTTATCTATAAATATAATCTTACATAACTGAGTAGTTTATTTTGATTTCTGGTACAACTTCTTAATGTAAATAAACTGACTAAATTTATCTTAAATTTAGACAAAAACTTATCTATAAATATAATCTTACATAACTGAGTACATGTCAAGACTCTGTTTTTGAGTAGTTACAAGTTGAAGTTGCTTGTACATGTAAGAGTGCTTGTAGGTTCCTTAGGTGCATGCCTGTATTTGTCTGTGCAAATGCATGTATGAACAGGGACATATAATGTATGTGCAGGTGTATTTATATTACTCTCACTAGAGTGACTGCTGAAATGTTGCTCCTGATGCCATGTGAATCTTGGGGGTCTAAAGGTTGGACTTATAATATACTCAATATACCTGTTCTAGAGGTTTCTGAAAAAGCATAAAGCTATGCCGACAAAAAGCATGAAGGCATACAATCCTTTATGTATAGTTGCAATACAATCTATGCATGTTTGGTAATTTTTATGCTTACTTTTCTCTATTTTGCAAATCAGTCACAGCATGATGAAAAATAAAACTAACTTTCAGTTTAATCTAATGACCCCTTTATATAAAAGCATAAAACTAACTGTTTCATTGCTTCCACCACAGAAAGATACTTTCAAACTTCAACTTTCAACATTTATTCAGAGTACATTACTTTATAAAATCATCTTTTGTCTACCCTTTCTGACTGAAGAACAAAATGCTGACAGGCTTGTGAGTCACAGGCCTGGCTGCTGTAGAACAGATTTAGGTAGGGGTTCCAGAAAGCTCTCATGCATCCCGGTATCTGAGTCACTAGCACTGTTTATTGCTTTACACATTGTTGATTGCTCTTAGCCATCCCTTTAGCCTTTGGCTTTGCGTGTTTGGCTAGGTTTTTGTATGAAAAAGCAAGCATATTCTAAGCAAGGCCTCTCAAAGGCTTGTTGTTTTATGGATTCTCAGCATAGATTTTGGCCATTTGCCTTTATACCTTACTGTTGACAAAATTAATAGTGTAGTGCATTTGAGTAAAATAACTGTTCTATAGCTTAATAATGGTGTTTTTTGAAATATTGTTTAGTATGATAGGTTCAAGTTGACCATTCTGTGAGACAACTGAGAGACATCTCTGGAGTTAATTCAACACTCTGGAAAGAAGTGTTTTTCTGCTACCATGTATGTCTTGGTTCCACAAGGACCATTTCTGGAGAATTGCAGCTGCTTGCAGATAAGACTGTGAATGGTTTCACAGCTCCACACTCTGGATTGTAGTGGAATCGAATACAAAGAAGCTGATAAAACTAGTCAACATTACAACATTTGCGGAGTAAAAGAAATGAAAAATGGACCATTTTAAAAATCAGCACATCAATATGATCTGTAATTTGTCTCACACCTTACAACAATTAGCATTCATAAGGAAGAGGGTGACTTTGAAAGCTTTGAATGCATGGGGCGATACCAGTGAAAAGCCTATTCTCTTTCAATTGGACAGCCATTTGCTGAGTCACACCTTTTACTGAACCTCAAAACTGTTTCTGTCACAATCACTTGTGTTAATGTGTCTGCATTTTTTATAACCATATGTGGTGTGAATCAGTTCAGTATAGCTCAAGGGTGTTCAGTCCCACTCATGGAGGGCAAATATCCTGCAGATTTTAGTTCCAATCTGCCCCAACAAATCTAACTTGAAGTTTCTAGTCATCCTCAAGACTTTGATTAGCTGGTTCAGTTGTGTTTAATCAGGGTAGGAGCTAAACTCCACCTTACGGTGTCCTTCCAGGAGCAGTATTAGATACCTTAACAGAGTGAGATAATTATGTTCTACTTGTTTTCTGGAGTCTTTTTAAACCAGAACTTTAAATTGCTTTAGCATGTTTAAACCACAATTATTTAAACCATCGGCAGTCTGAAAAGGCATCGTTAGGGTTTGTAACATAACAAAAATGAGTATAGTGTTCTGACCTAAATTCTTCTTGCAGATAGAGATTGGCACCTTGAGCCCTGATGAGGACATTGATCTTTCACATCATGCCTCATTGGAGGAAGAAGAAGAGGAGGAAGTGGAGCATGTGGAGCATGAAGAACGGAGGACCGTTGAGGGGAGAGAGGACAAGGAATTACCCATAAAGCCTCAGCTTATTCCAACTGGCTCTGGGGAGTCCGGGACTCTGATGGGCCCTAGTGCACAGGGAGGTCTGTACTATTCATGGACAAATGCACACACTACTAATTGTCATGACCAGCCTGCCAACCATTTCATCATGCTGTCATTCCATTTAACTGGCAATCTGATTGGTTAAATGTGTTTTAATAATTCTTTAACTTGGCTTTTTTTGTGCATCATATTCAATTCATCACTCATAGTGTTTACTGAACCAGTCCATATGGTATGGTTCTAAGTGTAATTCTAATTCTAACAACTGTTCTAACACCTAACCTTGTCTTGAACAAGAGGAGGAGCTTCGTCTGACGCCCATTGACATCCTTCAGATTTCTGGGGACATTTCGGGTTCTGGTGACTTGGGCTCTGGAGACTTATTTGACGACAAAGCATCCGGTTCTGGAGAGCCTTTGGGCTCTGGAGGTTCTGGGACCTCTGGTGACATATCAGGTTCTATGGACTCAGAGGACCTTGGTTCTGGAGTCTCTGGGCTTTTTGGTTCAGGCATAATATTGATCTCAGGTGGAGGTCAGTACTCAGGACTTTGGTTTGCTTTATATATTTATCGTTAGGGGTACAACAGCTTATCACTGGGGTAGTAACCTTGTGCCTTATATCCCTTTAAATGGTGCATATTAGATGTCCCTTTACATTTTTTAAATAGTATAGCTTGAGAGGATTCTTGATTACTTTAGCACAATATTTGTTTTTTCTGTGGGTGGAGTCCAATTTATGGTCTCTACCTGTTAGACCTGTTGGGGAGGGATTTCCTGAGGATTTTAAAGCAAGGAATCATGATCTGTAATTCACAACCATTTAACAGTTTTGTATCGGTTAAAATTTTGATCCAAAATGGGTAACTCATAATCATTGCCAGCACTGCTGTTATCTCATCTACTTTTGAGGAGGCTAATTTCCTTCTTGCCACCCCACCTTGTCTCTCACAAGAGGAGGAGCTCCACTTGACGCTTGAAACCATTCCACACGAGGCCTCTGGGGATTTTGGGGAGTCTGGAATCTCTTGGGTGTCTGGAGCTTCTGGGTTACCTGAGTTGTCAGGAGAGCCTTCAGCCTCTGGGGTTCTTGATGTATCTGGAGAGCCTGTGGCTTCTGGGGTACTTGAGGTATCAGGAGAGCCTGGGGCCTCTGGAGTACCTGAGCTGTCAGGAGAGTCTGGGGCCTCTGGGGTACCTGAGGTGTCAGGAGTATCTGAGGTTCCAGAGATTTCAGGAGAGTCTGGGCTCTCTGAGGAGACAGAGTGTTTCGGAGAGTCCGGGACCTCTGGGGTGCCTGAGACGTCTGGAGAGCCTGTGATCTCTGGGCTGCCTGAGGCGTCTGGAGAGCCTGTGATCTCTGGGCTACCTGAGGTGTCTGGAGAGCCTGAGATCTCTGTGCTGCCTGAGGTCCCTGAAAAGCCTGGACCCTTTGATGTGTTTGGAGGGTCTGGGGTCCCCGAAGAGTCTAAACAGCCTGAGGTCACTTTGGAGTCAGGAGAGTCTGGGATCCCAGAGGAGTCTGGGGTGACTGAGGCCCTAGTCGTCACCACTGAAATATTAACTCCTGATTTAGATGAAGGTCAGTAACATGATATCAATACTATGCACTTCTATGAAATCTGGTAGTGTTGGTTACAACTTACTAGAATAATTTTTAGAAGAATAGTTTAGACAAGCTTAGCAAGAGTTACGATCACTATTGAACTTATTGTTGCACCCATCAATTCTAGGCTCTAAGCATTTTCTATCAATCCCCTGATGTTATTCCCTCTGTGACACCCATATACTTCATTTAACTGTCTAACCTTGGTTAAATGTGTGTTCATTTGCTTTGGTGTGCATTATAACAATATAATGTTCAACTTCTCAGTGTCAGTATTACTCACTGTCTGTCCTGTTCCATTGTCCATGTGCTAATCTGTCTCCTAACACCTTCATGTTGTTGTGTTTAACAAGAGGAGGAGATACTCCTAACTACCCCGACCACTCCCTTGGAGGGGACTGGGGGTGATATAGGGTCAGGGGTACCTGCTATTGACAAAGATATTGACACAGATACAACAGGTCAGTATTTCACTTGTATTTAATCATTCTGAAGGCAATTGAAATGATTTCATAACATGTATCCTCAGTAGTTCTAAGACCTGTTCAGTGTATCTAATGAAGTTCTGTTGCTACCAGAGATACCTACATATCACTATGAAGTTCTGTTCTGCAATATTGTGCAGAGGTGTCCAATCCTGCTCCTGGAAGGCCACTATCCTGAAGAGCTCCAACACACCTGCCTGGAAGTTTTTTAGTCCTCTTGAGGACCTTGATTAGTTCAGGTGTGTTTATTTGGGTAATGGACCTAAAAGGGGCTTTCACACCAGAGGAACGTTTCATAGTTCCTAGAACTATTGGCGGAAGTTCCTGCTTTTTAGCGTGTTCGCACCGCAGAAACTAGAAACGTATTTAGTTGTAAGAACTCCGTTTGGGGGAACTAAATTAGCTCCTACTTTAGAGTAGGGTCTAAAACAGTTCTATAGGAACTACGAGTGACATACATGTACGCTGATTGGCCAAATGCACATGAAACACCAGCTACCCAGCATTTTTAAAAAGCAGTGTAAAAATATTTACTCCATGAACATGGAAAACAGCAATAACAGCATTTACCTGTTGTCTGCAGCATTGTGTTCTTTTCTCAGCCTCGATGATATGTAACTCTGCAAGTTGTCATAGGAGATTGACACACCAGGAAAGTCCGCTAGTTCACTTGCTTTGGTCTGGACCAAATGCAATGTTGATTTTTTTTGGTGCGGTTCGTTTTCACTCTGCCCTTTTTGCAAGTTAGCCAGAAACTGTAAACAAAACCACACGTGTGCTTAAGGTCATCCATTCATTGGTTCATCCATTCAACCATACCAGAATTTGTTTGGAACCTCTTTAGCTGGGTCTCGGTACGGTTGTTTGGTGCGCACCTGAGTGTGATTGCTGTATTCACACCTGCCCAAAAGATCTGCACCAAAGGGGGAAATGAACTTGAGTTTGATTCAATTCAGGTGTGAATACACCCTTAGTCAGATTTTCATGCTCTTTCAATCGCGTAAATTGTGTGTTTACATTCCATTTCCGTTATCACGAAACCCACAACACACAACAAAAACAACTCCGATTACGGCATTGTCCAATGTCCATTCTCCAGTTGTTGACATTTGTAAATGCCGCGAATAAAGACGTCGCTGTCGGCCGCTTCAGAGTTCCCGGTGCCGGTGCAAATGCAACCAGGAAAACGGCCCGAGGGAGAAATTGATTCTCTAGGAAACACCCTGCTGGCTAGTTCCTAGAACTACGAGGTGCGAAAGCGCCTATTGTCTGCACTAAAGTGGCCCTCCGGGTGCAGGATTGGATACAGCACATGTTCATGTGACTTTTTTAGTCTCTTAACGATATGATACAAAAGTGCAAAAACTATTTGCCTCATGTCTCCAAACAGGTGGCCGCTGGCATATGCATCAGTACAGTTTCTGTGTTTTAATATGTATTTGTGTTTGTCTTCTGAATGCCACCTGTTAATTTGGTGGTAAGGTATGGGTACCTGTATGCTCTGCACCTGCCTGGTCGGATCTGTGTACTGTGATGACCTGAAGCTGGACCATGTTCCTCCCCTCTCCAAAGAAACCACTCATTTCTATGCCCGCTACAACAAAATTGCTAGGATCGGCAAGTTTGACTTCGCCAACCTGAGTATGTGTTTCATCAAAGGTTCACAGACAAAAATGTATCAAATCAAGCTCTGCCCTAAATTTTTTCTAGCTGAATATCTGGTTTCATAAAAATACATCAGATTACAGAAGCAAAATGGGTTGCAAATGGCAATTATGGTTTACTTGAATCCAAGAGTTCAGCAGTTTGTCTAATAACATTTCATAACCAGATCTGTTAGCTTAAGCAACATTTGATAGCATTAGCTCGATTCTAAAATATGAATTTGATGTTTTCATGAACTTTAATGTATGGTCTTTTTGTCTTCTGTTGTCATAAAGATAAATTAAAGAGGATCGATCTGACTAGCAATGGCATATCCAGGATTGATGATGATGCTTTCTTTGGCCTTCCTGCTCTGGAGGAGTTGGTATTACGAGAGAATAGTATTAGACAACTTCCTGCTCTGCCACCCTTTATGACCCTTATTGATGCCTCTCTCAACCAGCTGGGCAGCACTGGCATTCAGAGAGAAGCTTTCAAGGTAAAAAAAAAACAAAAAACAATAACGTGGAGTTTAATGACAAAGCATTATCCCACCTTTAGCCCATTCTTTTCTAAGCTTTCCTTGCATAGTGTTCCTTGATCCTGTGATAGCCTACTGTTGTGCAAACAGACCTGAGGGAACAACTTACAGTTCATTTAAATTAGAGAAAAACCAGACAGCAGAAAAATGGGAATTGCTGCTATTACTAGATGTGTTGAATGCACCTTAGACAATTTTGTTTGACGGGATTGTCATCAGCTCATGTTTTCTGTTTCCAGGACATGCCAAGGCTACTTTACCTTTACTTGACAAACAACAACATAGACCACATCCCGGTTCCTTTGCCTGACAGTCTGCGCTCTCTGCACCTACAGGTACCTGTACTCCCACCTCACTAGTGCCACCTTGTGGATATGTATGGCACTTGCCAACTAACTGAAACTGAACATTTGTTTAGATTTTAATTTAAAGAGCTAGTTTACTTTTAAGAAGTCTTCCTGGTGATCTGCATAGTGCTCTTTAATGAACATTGACATCTTTGCTGGATGCTACATTGAAAACATTCTCCGTTTTATCATTCAGAATAACAATATCCAAATGATGCATGAGGACACCTTCTGCAATCCACATGACTTGAATTACATCCGCAACGCTCTTGAGGACGTTCGCCTGGACGGTAATCCCATCAACCTCAGCAGAACCCCACAGGCCTACATATGTTTGCCACGTATCCCCGTTGGTGCCCTTATTTAAGCTGAGAAAACGCACACTCAAATGCACGCGTACAAAACTCACACGTATGCACAAACTCCTCTGTGAGTACCTCTCTCTCTCTCTTTTTTTTTTTAAACTTTGGGCTCAAGCAAACACTTGGATATGAATGGCTGTCTTTAAAGGAGCTTGGCATAAATACATAAACTCACACTCACAGGAGTTCTGGTGGACACTTCCAACTCTACGCTGCTTGTGTTTCTACCTTTTTACACAGTACATACTTTTCATAATGTAGGTGGTTTGTAATCATATCTGGATTTATGACGTCTCAAAAACACATACAGTGGGTACGGAAAGTATTCAGACCCCCTTTCTGTGTTTTTCTGTCAATATGGGGTGCTGTGTGTACATTAATGAGGAAAAAAAATTAACTTAAATGATTTTAGCAAATGGCTGCAATATAACAAAGAGTGAAAAATTTAAGGGGGTCTGAATACTTTCCGTACCCACTGTATGTGTCTAGCCTCATAAACAATCTCTTTTAGAGAAACAGAGAACCATGCATAACTCCGAAAAGTTTTTTTATTTATCAAATACTAATGAATCTTTGAGGAAAACAAGATGTCATTAATTTACAAGTGCAAATATGAACAAAACCGCACAAAAACACTCTTTTTGTGTGCTGTACTGGTTGCCTGTCTGGGGTTAGCTGCAATAGCCAGCCCAAATTGTTTAAATATGTTTGTTTTGTAAATGAAATATTGTTAATATTCATATAGAATTTAACAAATGTTTATCATAATTAGCATAAACTAATTGAAGCTGGCACTCAATGAATTTTTTGAAAGGTAAATTTGACTAATGCAATAAAAGAAGCATTCTAACAATGAATTTGTTGTAAAGTCTGTACTGTAATATAAATATATATAAGCTGTTTTTTTTTTTGTTTTTTTTTAACAAGAACTACAATATTTTGGTTTATCACAATTCAAGCTGTTGTTATGACCAATGGCCTTCAAAATGAACATTTCAGAACTGTTGTATTGGCTGAGGGGTTTGAGAATGACTAGGGGGAATGGGGGGTAAATATTAGCTCAGCATTGTGTGTTTTGTATGGAAATAATCACACCTGAATAAAGTTTTCTGATGACCTCTCCAAAACAGAGGTGGCTTAACGTTTTCATTGTTAGCTTCAAAGGCATGAAAGCAACACTTATCGCTCTCTTAAACAAGCATAGCTATTAACATTACAAAACCAATCACTGTAACACAGCACAATCCACTTCTGGCAACAGAAAACGGTTTTACTTCAAACAGAAGGTGTACAAAAATAATGACATATACATAATGGGTCCCATTCAGAACATTTAGTTCCATTTTAGAAGTTCTCAATGAGCTTTTCAAACAGGTTGAGGAATTTCTGCCTCCTCTCTAAGGAAGCCGGTTCCATCACTAAGGGAATTGAGGTATTAGTTCCTTCTGTATTATCGTTCAGATTAGCCGTCTGCTCCCCTTTTTCCGTCCCACGCTGCTGCTCTAGAATGGCGCGCTCTCGTTCAAGCTTTGCCCTTTCTCTGTCGAGAATCGCTCTTTCCTTTTCCAGCTGAGCTCGGATATACTCCACAGAGGCCCTGTCTCTCTCCACAGCGGCCTTTTCTCTCTCCAGAGAGGCCCTGTCTCGGTCCAATGCTGCGAGTTCTCTTTCCACTCCCGCTCTTTCTCGATCTAAAACCATCTTTTCCCGCTCCAGGACCATCCTCTCATATTCAATAGCGGCTTTGTCGCTCTCTAGGATGGCCCTCTCGTGCTCCATCTCGTCCCTGTCTCTGTCCAGCTCTACCCTGTCTCGCCCCATCTCTTCAGACATCATATCATCCTCTTCGACGAACAGCTCGATCTCGCTTCTGTCCGGCTCGCGCGATCTCTTGCTCCTCCTGCGCGTGGTATTGTTCGGGCGATACTCGCTGTCGTCGCCCACTGTAGAAGTGTCTAGAGTGACTTCACTTCCCGCGAGTCTACCCTCCATGGCGTCGTCCATGAGGGAGAACCACGGCCAGTTAGTGGGGTTCACCGAGACGCCAGGTGGGGGATTCTTCATTTCCTGATACACACAAGGTACACAGATACAAACAGTTTAAGTAGAGAGCAAGCAGAGTGCACAATCATGCAGATTAGGGTTGTAGAGTGTAATAACACAGTATGATGTTCATAATTATGTGTAAATAATTATAATATCGATATGTAATGGCATTTAATGAAGTTCAGATGTTTATGTTTATTAAAATAAATGACATTTGTGACCCTGGACCACAAAACCTGTCATAAGTAGCACGTGTATATTTGTAGCCATAGCCAACAATGCATTGTATGGGTCAAAATGATTGATTTTTCTTTCATGCCAAAAATCATTAGGAAGCTATTTTGTAAATTTCCTACCGTAAATATATCAAAACTTATTTTTGATTAGTAATATGCATTGCTAAGGACTTCCTTTGGACAACTTTAAAGGCAATTTTCTCAATATTTAGATTTTTTTGTACCCTCAGATTCCAGATTTTCGAATAGTATCTCGGCCAAATATTGTCCTATCTTAACAAACCATACATCACTGGAAAGCTTATTTATTCAGCTTTCAGGTGATGTATAAATCATCTGACCCTTATGACTGGTTTTGTGGTCCAATCTCACATTTAGTTAATTTGTGTAACTTTAATTAATGTAATGTGTAATTATATAATACATTCATTATATAAATTGTACTATATATTTTTATTAATTATATATAAAGTTTATTACATTCTGATGTATAATATAAAAAATGTAATTTAGTTAATTTTGTTTAATTTAAAAAAATGTTATGCATATAATACATTCATGAAAATATGAAATACATTTTAATGCTAAAATTATATATATATTTTCACACACACATTACATACATATTTAATGACATTCTGGTGTTTAATATTCAAATTTTAATTACTGTTATTTGTAAGTATATAACACACATTACATGGAATTATACTTATAAAATAATTATTTATATATTTACTATACTGTATGTGTGTGCTATTGTTTATGTATATAATGAAATCATTCAAATGCATAAATGTATCTGTAATATACTATGAAATATATTAAAATATGTAATATCTAATAATTAATCAAATTTAATTATTTATATATTAAAAC
Source organism: Sinocyclocheilus rhinocerous (assembly GCF_001515625.1). Lineage (NCBI taxonomy): Eukaryota > Metazoa > Chordata > Actinopteri > Cypriniformes > Cyprinidae > Sinocyclocheilus > Sinocyclocheilus rhinocerous. The sequence goes on along the minus strand of NW_015660878.1, from coordinate 3,089,540 downwards.
CTTTACAGGACACTATCGGAAGACTGAAAGGTTCATGGAGTCCGGAACTTATGAGCTGAATGAGGTGTGCTAAATATGGGCAATATCCAAAATGTGCAGTGCTGGGGGATACTTCCAACTCTATGCTGCTTGTGTTTCTACCTTTTTACACAGTGCATACTTTTCATAATGTAGGTGGTTTGTAATCATATCTGGATTTATGACGTCAGAAACAGAGAACCATGCATAACTTTATATTTATTTATCAAATACCTTATACTTCATCTTAAGGTTTTCCCATTTCCTCCTGGCCTGGCTGGCAGAAATTTCCCTTTGCAGACCCAGCTCTTTCAAGATGGCCCTATGGCACAAAGATATGCAGACTTTACACACTAATTGCTGCAGCTTGTTGGCATAAACATCTAATGTATGCTTCTTTATAGGTGCAAAGACTTGAATGTTTGTGTATGCATGTGTAACTGTCTGCTGGTGGTGACTGGTTTACCTATAAGCCAGAGTTGAAGAATTTCTCTTTCCAGTGAAAAGTGAGTCGTTGGTCACGCGCAACTTCACGAATCTAACGAATTCTTCATTTGACACTTGAGGCACACACACACACAAATAAACACAAATGCAGATATTAATAACGGTAGGACACGTGATTTGTATAATGCATGCATCCTATTTACGTGGCCAGCTAAATGCTGAACTGCTAAAATAAGACAGTTAATTAAATACACTGGTACTTTAAATGCATAAAATTAATTGCTACTCACTTTTATAAATGAATTCTGCATGATCTGGGCCATCCTTAATGTCCTCAGAGGGACTCTGTACAGTGTAAAGTTCGTGGTCCATACTTGCGTCTGTTGTCTTTGAGTCATCAAGTGCGCTATTCATGGCGCTAGTGCACAAGCGAAGGGCACTAGAAGAGAAAATGGAGGGTTTGCGTTCATTTCTTCTGCTGTTGATTCATGGTGGTCCGAGTGTGCAGGCCGCCACCTACTGGACTGCTGTGAAATCACAATGTAAAAAGTCCGGGATTAAACATGAATTTGTTATTAGAAGTGTATATATTAGCGTAAACCTTTAAAAATGTGGAATTGATATTGAAACCTGCACATGTTTGCAGATATACACAACACATTGTTGGTTTGTTCACATCGTATGGCAGTAGTATGAAGTATTTGAAACAAATATGCTTTATTATTATAGCCTTAAATCTTAACGAAAGCATTCGTTTTCTAACTTTCAGGATGTGCTTGTTTACAAACAATTAAATGACTTTCAAAATCGTTTCTTCGTAAAACTGTAGTTTCGCAGTGGGGGCAGTGATAATGTAGTGATGGTCGAGAGTCAAATCCACATCTGTGAATGGAGAAACCTACAGCATGAAAAATTGTATATTATGAAATGAATGCTGTATATATATTCAAGAAAAACACACTGTAGATGTACGCACCCTCGTGGAAAACTGCCCTGTTAAAATGTCGTGTCATATGCAGCTTTAATTTGTCATTTCTGGTAGATTTAAATACAGTCTCAGAGCAAATAAAGGGGCAATGGAAACCACTGCAGCACGTCGTGCATTGATGTAAGGGGGCAGTAAAGTGGCCTTTCTGAATCGTTATATGTGTCTAAAAGAAAAACAAGACTACAAATTAATCCGCCAGGAACTTCTAGTCGATATTTTACTTTATAACAGTACAGTAATAGAGGAAAACTGGGTATTATAATAATGCCCCGTGTAAACTAAAGCACCACAAATGTGTTTATCCATAAATTCAGCCATAAGCATATTTCCATCACTAGGAACGCGAAAAGCATCCCGTTTTGTGTCAGCTGTCGTTGTCTCAAACCCGTCAATGTCTACTCAATGAGCAGCTTAGTGTCGAGATCATGTTGCACGTCTGTCTCGTAACGTAAAATTAGAATCGACAAAAAAGCACAATATACTCACTAAGATAGGACCAGATGTGCTTTCTTTCATTTTTACATTGTCACTTGTCATGATTACTAGTGTTGGGTCGTTCTTGAACGATTCGTTCGTTTTGAACGAATCTTTAATGTGACTCGGGAAGAACGAGTCGTCTCGGGGAGTGATTCGTTCAGTCGCGCATGCGCAACATCCTATAGGTTCTGTACTGGAATTAGTCAAGTAGTTCACCTGGTTGCTGAACGTGACTCAAAGGTCCGAGTCGGTAAAATGATCCGAACTTCCCATCACTACAACATTAACTCGAGTCCCGAAACTGTTGGCCTACATCGGTTGGACTAAAACTGCTGGTGGTGCTGTATTGTAAATGGCGGTGCAGTAATGCAAATACGCCCTTTGATACAGACAAGTCACTTTGCTTAATGAGAGAGTTTTTGTATGTAGGGTCAAAAGAACAAACATCTCACACATTTGGGTGGTTTTCTGGAGAAAAGGCTGACGCAAGTAAAGTTTTGTTTCGCAAATAAATGTATTTTATTTTTCGTAAGTCTCTCCGATACAAAGATGGCAGCAGAGAGCTTCAAGAGACAGGTTCAAGCAGATGTTTAAACTTTAAACATGGACGTTGCGTTTACGTGGCCTGGGAGCGCCGGCATTTTGGAGCGGTCAACATGGAGCTTCAGTGTGCAATATAAACCGCTTTTGTTTGGGAAATAACACAAATCGAAGGATAAATACATATTTGGGTTGATATTGCTCGAGATGTTGGAGTTCACTACAAAAAGTGGATTTTTTTAATCTCCGCAAACAGTGACTGTCGCCGAACTAATCAAACTAACCTAATGTAAATGAACACAGATCAAATGATCTCAGTGCAAGGATGTCTCGCGCTTTTAAATTAAAAGGGCGTTTTCACAGAGAATACGGGGAAAAAAAGAAGATCTAGAGACACTTTTTTAAAGGGGAACAACTTTTAATTTCAGAACTTAATAATAATTATAATATATTTCATTTATATTGTGACATTTCTTTAGAATGCTAGCCTACTTTATGAGATATCGGTCAACCATCTCAGCCAGAAAAACAAAGAAAAGCAGTGCCGTGAAATACAAAATCGTGTTCTGTGTGAACGGCCCTAGTCTATCAGGCGGTGACCATCAGTGTCATTTCATGCTGTTTTGGAGTTTTATATCATATGAAATATGCAAAATTGTTTGATGGTTATGTCAAACCAAGCATTTTAATCTGTAAATAAACAATTCGTGATTGACTAACGGATATTGTCCTTTTCAGTTTTGGCGATATTCAGTAGTCTAGGCCTATTAACATGTGAAAAGGCTTGCTTGTATACCTATTTTATTTTTTGTAAGTTTGTTTATAAAGTTCCCGATTGTTTTTCTTTATACTTGAATATGTTTTGCTGAAAAGGACCAACAGTTGCTAACGGGGCACTAAGTTTTCATATCAGAGCGCCACTCAACACCGCCGAATAAGACGAGATGAAAGCTGATTCGCTGGAAGCGAAAAACGTCACTTCCGCAAGTTCCTTAAGTACGTGAGACACACGTTCCTTAGCCACGTTTTTGTTTCGATCGTTGGGGAGTAAGTAGTTGGAGCTTGTCTCTGTTGTGGGAGCTCAAAAGCTTGTTTTGTTGTTCCGTTTCAACCACTACATGATTGTTTTTTTAATCATTTACTTTTGGGCAACCAAAGACTGCTTTTTTTGGTAATGTGTCTTGAATTGACGACAATGACAGGAAACTACCAGAAGGACATGAAGGCCGCGCCTGATCACAAGAAAAAGTGGTCAAAATCAAAGAGGAGGACTTTTCAGCGCGCAAATATGGGAGAAAGGAGGCGAAAGGTCCGCGTTTGGTCGGCCAAGAGACCACAGCTGAGTCCGGACCGTGTCGACGGTGCAGCTAACGTTACGGGGAATCAAAGTTACGTACCATCTGTAGCCATGGCACCAAGAAACACAACGCAATATTTAATGGACCTGGTGTACGCTGACCGATTAGATGTTTGTGATGTAAGCCATGATTTCTCAACACAGAGTAATGTCCCATCTGATGAGAGCGTTTTCTCAATGTCGGACTCTGATTACGACAGATTTTTGGACTTCCAACAGAGAGACTTCGAGAACGTGTTCTTCGGGAATGAAATCTGACGCGTTTCCGAAACCTAACTTGATTTCGTCGGAACGAGACGACTGGGCAGCTGTGGACCCATAGACAGTAATATGTGCGTGAAAATGTCAGTGCTTTCATTGTTAGCCCTGTAAAAATATGAAATCGTATCAGACAATGTTTATTGAAGCCAAGGCGTCCAACACAATGCTTTTGAGTTGCATGTTACGAGTTGAATATGGTTTCATTTGTCGGCTCTCCTTGTTCTCACAGCATTGCGCAGACTCCAACTCAGGGAGGCGGAACGCCCTGCGTCTCGGCTGCGTGATGACGTGTACACCACGCACCGCTCCCAGTACGGCCACCATCACGTGGCCAGCAGGTAAACTCGCTCCACCCTTTGTGTACGCGGTGTAAGAGCGCTGCAGTAGCGTGCTGTCGCAGTGTAATTACTGAGAAATGTGCATGCATTGTTCTGCCAACGGATGCATGTGTTTTGGGAGACTTTTACAGGTTGCTGATCCTCCTCGGTGGATCTCAGCTGTCTGTGCAACCCACCCAGAGCCTTGGGAAAGCCTGCTCATCGCTGCTGGGTAACTGTTTGAATGTAAATCTACACAAGTGCACTCAGAGCTACAACTCATGTGATATGATCTACTTTGTGAGAACTTTTGTAAATATTGATTGCATTAACTATTAAAATTTAATTAAGTTACATCTGACTTTCATGTTCTTTTGTTTTGTGTTTATTAAACATTTATATACACTGCATTCCGATATGATTATTTACCAGTATCAATCAAATCCTTGCAAATACACTACATAACCTGATATTTTCAAGGAAGCTTAAGTTTTATAAAGTTGGCACAAGAAGGCCTCACACCGTATGAACTCCTGGTTTTCATAGACCAAGAATGCATAGAACAGTGATTTTCAGCTGGGTGCTGCTAGATGACCTTAATAATAAAATGAAAGATATAGAATGTGCTAGCAGATATTTCTTGTCTATTGTCTACCGTTTTTATACATGCTGTACTTTTGAAGTCACAATTAGTTTGTAAGTTTTAAAATGAGATGTTTTTTTTTAGAAGTATTGTTTGAGTTGTTGTCTTGCACAATTTGGGCCCATGGAGCTTGAGGACTGCTGCTGAAGAACAATGGAGTAGAAAATGGGTAACTTGTTCAGGTGAGAACAGATAATGCATAATCGTTAAGTAGGAGTGTTTCTGTTTTTCTTTTAGGGTCAGAATTTAGCATAAATGAGACTTTGTTCCTTGAATTTACACACAGGGATTGGAGCTGATCGGGTAATGATGAAATGCTCCATGTTGTATTAATAAGTATTGTTTGATATTTTTGGAGTTAAATTATACAATTTTACTACTACTTGCTTGGGGAGTTTAAAAAAAGCCAGCCTACGCTGGGTGGTTGACTTAAACTGAATGTAGCTTGTCAAGTTAGTTATAGCTTTGACCAGCTAAAGAAGAGGTCAAAACTCCCCAATAACCAGCTAGTTTTAGCAGGGAGTGCACTCAATCCTAAAACAACTGAAAATTACTTAAACAGCTTTGCAAATCTAATATATTTTTAATTTATTTATTGCACAAGAATAAAATGAATACAATAAAACAAAAGTACAATTCATATTCCGCACTGTTTTAATATACTCCAAAACAAACCTTATGTGGTACATAAAATGCATTAAAAAACAATTACAAAGCACTAAAATGATCCTTTATACGTTTTTATAACATAAAGAGGCTATATTAAAGACCTCTACAAATGAGAACTTTAGGAAGATGAAAATGTGAAAAATGACGAGTTAAGTGACACCTGTGAATGTTCTTTAAAATACACGTTCTAAATTGCTCTGGAATGTTACCCTCACTTGAATATATTTTATACATAAACACATATTTGAAAAATATTAATATCATAAATAGTAAGAACCTGAGATGAAGTACAATGAAGAAGCAGATGAAGTATATGCATTTTATCGGGTTGCAATCCTAATAAAACGCCTCTGAAGGAATTTTTTTTTTTTTTTTTTTTTTTTTTTTGAAAGAGCAGTAGGAAAAGTACTCGCCCAAACTATATTACAATATGGAAGATACGTATAAATTAAACTATAGTAAAGCGTAAGAAGACACTGTAGTAACAAGATGCCTAACCCTCCTACCAGTAGATATAGGCCTATGATTTTTTGGTTTTTTTTCTCACGTAATCAGCTTGTTCCCTCCAACTCAAAGTCTCATCAACAAAAACTCACAAGAATGTAGTATTTGACACTTGAGGCACCTCAATAGACTCGATAGTAATTTTTTATAAATCCTTAGGGTGGCCTTTATGCAAAGTTTAACATAAGAATTAATGTATTTGTTTGAAATTATGACTTTAGTTTTAATTTTTGCTTTTTTTAAAAAAGGGTTTATGTTGATGATCAATATGCTGCCAGCTGAGTTTTAAAGTTCTATTGAGCCCAGAATATTCATCTGACCATAATCATGACCGCAGTTTCAGTTTAGACAAATGACTGCCAAAAAAAAATTCCAAAAGCACTTTTGTAATAGAGTGAAACATGGTTTGAATATGTTTTGGAAAATCAGCAAGAAATGTGTGACGTTGAGTCAGCATGGGTTGAAATCACTGTTTCAAGCGCCTTGTTAGATTCATACAAGCTATTCTAGAATCAAAACATTTGTTTCCTGACAAATATACTATTGGACAGAGCAATATGTGGGTTTTAAATAGGCGCACAAAGCACTTCATCAAATGAAATGTAAAAAAGCTGCGGATCAGCACTTCTGCTAATTGACTGTCTTGACATGATTGTTTTGAGCACAGGAACACCTTGTTCCCTTCCTCACCCCACAGCTCTGTTTTTGGCACAAGGCGGTTTCAAAAAACCCATGTGGCAAACAGGTGCAATTTCCTAACTGGTTTTCAACACCAGGTGGCCCTAAAGTGCCACAGTAGAGTAAGGCCCACCAGGGCAGTCTTTTGTAAGCAGTACTTCAAGGAAGGCTGACAAGAGCAATGTGTTGATAATCCTAGTGCCACATTTAGATTACAGTGCATGGCATCTGTTTGTGAGGGGCATGAAGCAATGGAGGAGACTCAGGCAGGACAAACCTCTTAAATTACAAAAAAGATGAGGATTGAGGACACACACCTCTTTGTCAATGGAAGGGTTGAAGGAACCCACACAAGACAAGGTCTGTCTCTATTTCTCCATGTTTCTCAACTCACTCTGGACTTTAATAGGCCAAACTTTGTTTCAGTCTTTTTTTTTTCCATTTTATGGTGAGTGTTTCTCCCACACTGACAGTCCTTAGTGTCAGCTCAGTTGCCCCATGGTCCATCTGCCAAAAGTAATAGATGAGACAACTCGTCCCTGGCCTGCTGTGTGCTGTCAATGAAATGACGGCAGAATACAAGGCTTGTGCATTATGATTGATATGGAGCCCTCCAGCCAGGCCTCACTGGCAGTCTATTGATTAGTCACCAGCCTGGTCTCATGGGAGGGCCTGTCCCTTTGTCATCCATCATACCGATTTTCTCCCGTTTTAGACAGACAAGAAAAGTTACCAGGATAAGCTCCTATTTGAAAGTGCAGGTGCACCCATTTAGAATATATATACTGTATATAATCTTACCTGATTTGAGGGAATGGTACGCTTCATTTAGGTGAGATAAGGTTGTAGGTTGGCTAAGTCATGCTGGCCTGAGCTTCATGGGATTTTAAACTAAATGTAAACTAAATAGGCCGTCATCTTTCTTGAACTTAATGATTCCCGTCCATTTCTTTCACATAAAACCTGTGGGTTTATAAAGATATATATATATTTTTTTTTTTCGAAATTATGTAATCCGGTACAAAAACACTCTGATTCACTGCCTGTTTCATCAAGGCCAGTTTTTAATGGAAGTGGAGTTTACTTCATTCCATTAATGATACCAAAAAATTTAAATTAGTCTGAAGATTGACGACTCAATGCAAACCATTTATCAAATTGATTGTAAATGTCCCTTTTCTTTAAAAGAATACATAAATAAATAAAATATATACAGGCTGTCAGTCTGTGCATTATGGTGAGAGTTATTTAGTGGCTCTTTCTGCTTACAAGTTAACATACATATTAAGCCATTAGGTGACGCAAGTGAATGAGTCTTTGAATCATTGAACCGATTTGTTCAAATCACTGATTCATTTAGGAACGTCACAATTATGTTTTGCTCGGAGACGTTTGGTTCGCTGTGGTTTTGTTTAAAAACATTTTCGTTGGCGGAGCCACAAAGGACAAAGTAAATGGCAATATTGTGTCTAAAATGTAAGCTTAACAATATTAACAGTTTATTGAACTATTGTATAAAAGATCAAGATGCTGTAACATAATTTTTAATTCAGTTTGGACTGCTGTTTCTTCCAGTGTTAATTGGGTAAAAATAGGAAGTTAATCCCACACTGAAATTGGTTTAATGTATACGTAGGCCAATATGTTTGACGTTCAGTTTACATCAAATCAACGTCATGTCAAGTTTTTTTTACATCAGTTTGATTTGTATATTTGTCCTGTATTTTGATGTGAAATTTGATGTCAATTTGAAGTCTTTTCAACATCAGTTACCCACTGGGATTTTCTAATCACGCCATTGTATTGTTTTCCAACTTTGCATTTCTCACCTCAGGTTAGCAATTTGTCTTACTGTTTTGGCAGATGTTATGAGAACATGGAAAAATAGGCTATGTGTGAATCAGCTGTTTGGTGCTGGACGAACTGACCAGCTTTCCGCCCTCAGAAAGCACGAGTTCTGTACAAAAAGATAAAGGTAAGACCCCAGGAAGAAATATGCTTCCCTTTTGCTTTTCTTTCTATTTTGTACACTTAAAACAAAACCACAACAACAACCACAAAAATTGCTGCTCGCGCATGCTTGTACTGCTTGTACTTAAAATGCAACGCAATTTTTAAGTCAGTTTAATCACATCAATTTACTTTCTGCAGTTCATTTAAATGGTAAATTAATTTAATTTGCGAAGTTCATGTTGAATTAATAAATAATTGACACTGAGCTGAATTGTCATTGCTGGAACTGGTTGGGGCTGGTTAGGGAAAGTAAATATCAAAATTGATTAGTTTAAATATTGCTTAAATAATGCCCGGTATTCATAAAATATGCATGTCTATAGACAGAGAAAACAGCACTTTGACCTTCACAGAGACAGGAAGAGACAGGTGCCTGTGGCATTGTGGTTGGACACACTCACGGAGTGGACTCTGTTCGGCCGAAAGAAAAGGTCACAGAAATGTCATGCAGTCATGTCCTTGTAAGTTTGATCAGACTTGATAAACGCAAACCAGCTGCTTGGTTTCTTCCTGCTGTACTTTTCAACATCCGTAATAATACCACACTAAGCATTTGATCTATGTTGCTTTAAATGTTAGCTGTGATGACTCAGCTAACAACCGTTGTGTCAAGTTTGCATTGAAATTGAGCATTGAAATTTTTTTTGATGTTCATTCAACATTATTTCATGTGACAGATGCAACTGGAAAAAAGGGAGCTCTGTTCCTCATGTTAGTTTACAGAAGGAAAGAAATGCAAGGGTAAACGTGACAATTATGTTATGATATGGCTATATGATCATTTCCACAATATGCACAGCAATCTGAAGTATCTATTTTGCATGTATTATAACTGGAGTCTTGCAAGATTTATGCTGAATTTGGAATGCCATACTGCCATTATAAATACAGGTTAGACCCACATCATAAAGCAGTTTACCATTTTTTAATAAGCCACCAATTGTTGGAAACAAGCAATATTGTTGGAATCACTTTATAATGTTTTTTTTTCCAGCTGTTGAACGTTAAAAACATTGATGTTGACAGACAATCAGAATCCATCCAAGCATTTAAAGCAGCAGACGACTTCAACTGCAGCACACACTTAAAATAAACAGAACAAAATGGTGTGTTGGTGTGTACGCTAATATAGGTATTGTTATACTGTATTCAACATTTGAAGTGGATCAAAAAAGTTCATCAAAGTTGTCCTAAGACAATAACGGGTATTGTTTTGGTTTTAGGACAACTTTGATGAAATTTTTTGATCCACTTCAAATGTTGACTACTATAGTTCACTTTATAGTTATCGTTCTTGGTGTGAACAGGCCTTTACTGCAGCTTTCAGGGTCACATGACCATTCAAAAATCATTCTAATATGCTTAATTGGTGCTCAATTATTAACAAATGGTTCTTCTTATTATCATTGTTGAAAACAATTGTGCTGCTACATATTTTTGTGGAAACCAGGAAAATATATATAAATCTTTTTCAACATTATTAATGTCTTTTACTGTCACTTTTGATCATTTTATTGTACCCTTGTTAAATAAAAATATTAACTTCCTAGTATCACAATTTTGTTTAAAAATATGAAGCATGATAAGCATCACAACTGTTTACAACATGGATAATAATATTTTATTTTATTTTGCACTAAATCTGTATATTTGAATGATTCCTGAAGGATCACAGATGTTTGACTGGTAGGGTAAATATATTTACTGTCACTGATGTACCTGGAAACAGGTGTGGAGGAGGGTGAGGTGTGTGGGGAGGGTCCTAGCACACCAAAAGTCAATGGTCAACCAGGACCTTTCACCCCATGTTCAGAGTCTGTGGCGCCTTCTACTCTGTGACCCTTTTAATGAATTTCTGTAGGGGAAATAGGCCACGGGTGAAGGGGGCAGGGGCTTTGACGTGAGCGTGCGCACCTCCGGGAGCATCCCTCTCCTTCAACCTCGCCTCATTAGTCTAACTGGGCAGTTGCAGAGCTGTTGTGTGTCACATCTATTTTGGTCCCCCTAAATGCCAAAGTGGCCCCTCAACTTATCTTCCTGTATTCTCCATTTCCTCTCTCACCACCCAGGAGACGAGGTGGAAGAGATGCGATTGGCCCCTGCTCCGTCATCATCAAGGAGACAGCTTGGCAAGGAGGAATCGGACACTAATGCGGTCGGCTAACTGTGTCAAGGACTCAGAATCCAAACCTGGTACAGTTCACCTGTGAGAGACCTGAGAGCACAAACGCAGAGAGGAACTGACCCACTAAACCAACTTACAACTCTACAGTCTGCACTCTTTCTTAAATTAAAGGTATAGTTCCCCAAAAAATGAAAGCTTGTCATTGTTTACTCACTGTTATTTCGGTGGAATGCAAAAATAATTTGTATAAAATTTTCATATAGATCATTTCCATACAATGACATTTCATAGTGAACAGGCTGTCAAGCTCCAAAAAGGACAAAAATTGCACTATAAAAGTAGTCTGTATGATGTTTGCTATATTTTGAGTCTTCTGAAGTTATATGATGAAAAAGACTGAAATTTAAGTAAATATTCTATGAAAATGTTTAGTAAACCACCATTTAAAAGTCTGGGGTCAGTATTTGTTTTTTTTTCCTATAAAGAAATTGATATTTATTTAGCAAAGATGCATTAAATTGTTCAAAAGTGACAGTGAAAACAAAGAAAATATATATTTTTTAAATAAATACTGTTCTGTTTAACTTTCTATTCATCAAACAACCCTAAAATGTTGATTAAAAATAATTTCAACATTAATAACAATAAATAAATAAAACGTAATAATAAAATGAATAATAAATATAAATAATAAAATTAATAATAAAATAATTAATAATAAAAAATCTTGAGCACTAAAACAGCATTTTAGAATGATTTCTGAAGGATCATGTGACACTGAAGACTGGAGTAATGGCTGCTGAAAATTCAGCTTTGTCATCACAGAAATATTATATTTTTATATTTAAATTTATATATTTTATACTTTATTTTTTTATATTTTAAAATATAATTATAAATTATATTTAAAAACATAAAATAGAAAACAGTTATTTTAGGCTGTAATAATAATTAACAATATTACTGTTTTTACTGTATTTTTGATCAAATAAATGCAACCATAATGAGCATATGAGATCTCTTTCAAAAATATTACCGACTCCAATCTTTTGAACATTTAGTGTACCTGTAGCTGAGGTGAATCTTATCAGTGAATAATGACTAAAATATCAGTCTGTTTCTCACACAAAGCTGTTGTGTGACTTTAAAAAACGTATTATATAGTGCAAAAGTCATATGGACTACTTTATAGTGCTTTTTGTATTTTAGGAGCTTGACAGACAGATTTGTAATGACATGAGACTTTTCATTTTTGGGTGAACTATACCTTTCACATGTATCAATTTCATAGCTATAAAACCTAAAGAATGCACAAAACTAATGTTTTTAAGTTTAGTTTTTGCGCGCTCATTGCATGGAAACATCACATCACTCTCATTGATTTGTCCTTGTGTAGTGTAACCTGGCCCAAACCTGGAATGTGCATGTCATCCGATCGCATAAAGCCTTTTAGAGAGTTGAAAGAGCACAGACAAGGGTCCTACTGTTCAGCAAAAGACATTGCTCTGTTTATAAAATCATGAACAGTTTTCTTTAGAATTCTTTGTGTAGTGCCACCAAATTGTTGAATGAGAAGGTGAAATGAGATGAGAGGACCTCACTGTGCGAGTGTGTCTACAGACCAGCCTGACAAACGTTTTTTAGTGTGATTTGAACCAAAGAAGCAGCAGTTTGTGATGCAGATTTTGTTGCTGGTTTGAACAAAGTTATTGAAACAAAATTTTGGGGTATTTTTGGATATTTTGATCCATCTCAATTCATGTAGATATGAGCTGCATACTTTTTACCTACATGCAAAGAAGGAGGTGTCTGCATACCCTCAGTGTACTATTATTATTATTATTATTATTTTTATTTTTTTAAAGATTTGTCTGTAAATAGGTAGGTCACATTTTGGGTTTAATTCTATAATTTTATTCTTAAAAATAATTTAAGAATTTGACATTAATATTAAAAATACATTTTAAAAAGTAAATTAAATAAAGCAAATATAAATCACATCAATAAAATAAATACATTTTAAAAATAAATGTTACATTTAACATTTAATTTGAAGTTCATTTAACAAAAAAGAGAGTGACACTTGGCATTACGTCAATGTTCGTTTAGGGTAGGTGTGTCCTCCGCTTTGATATTCTTCCACCTTGGGTTGATGCTCATGTTCTATTTCAAGTCAATGACTGCATGTACGTACCTCCTCTTAGTGCTGTTATGTAATTCTGTGTGAAAGCCAAGACACTCGTCATACAAATATTCGTCATCATTGCTAATCAGAGTGAGAAGTCGCACTTGAGTCTAACACCTTATAAACACACTAATGTGATTCAAACACTGGCACATTTGTCTTCCACTGCTGCTCACCTCTCTCCAGCACATCTTCTTGCATGCACACTCTGCTGTTCCCTTCTTAGAAACAAAACAAAATCCACCCAAGTCGTAGAAGGTCTAAAAACAGCACTTTGTTGAGAGACAGACAGTAGCTGGCTGTTGATCAGTTCAAACCAGATGACTCTCAGTAATGCGTCCATGACTTGGATCTTTGATCCGTCTCTGTACTTCGGCAAATGGAAGAGTCATGACACATTTTGTTTGCTATTCTGTGTTTGCTCCTGTGTAAGGAGGAAGATGTCATGGATTGAGGATGAGGCTTGTTTTATTTTGACCTTTTTGTGGGTTTTTTGTGTGATGCTGTTTGTGTTTGCATCATTAGAGTTGCTTGCTCATATTTATGAGTAAGGGATAATTCGCTCGAAAATGAAAATTTATTCCCCCTCAGGTCGTACAAGATGTAGATTAATTTGTTTCTTTATTGAAACAGATTTGGAGAAATGTAGCATCGCTTGCTTATCAAAGGATCCTCTGCAGTGAATGGGTGCCATCAGCTGATAAAAATATCACCGTAATCCACACAACTCCAGTCCATCAGTTATCATCTTGTGAAGAGAAAAGCTGTGTGTTTGTAAGAAACAAAACCATCAAGACATTAAACTTTTAAAAATCGCTTATATGAGTCTAAAATCCAAAATACCACTTCCTCCAGTGAAAATGTCTGTCCCCTGTTGTCACATCAAAATCCACCAATACATTTGTTTACCACTGGTTCTGACTGACTGACTGACTGACTGACTGCTTGATCTGTGCATATTTCTCTCCTGATTCGGACAAGATGACTTTTTCAATGGAGAAAGCAAGCTTTTCGCTTCACAAGACTTTAATTTATTAACTGGAGTCAGGTGAATTACTTGTGGATTATTGTGATGTTTTTATCAGCTGTTTGGACTCTCATTCTGACGGCACCCATTCACTGCAGAGGATCCATCGCTGAACAAGTGATGTAATGCTAAATTTCTCCAAATCTGTTCTGATGAAAAAACAAACTCATTTACATCTTGGATGACCGGAGAGTAAAGTTTCAGTGTTGGGTGAACTATTCCTTTAAACAGACCCATGTCTATTCCAAGTGATCATACACACACACAGAAGCAAAAAATATATAATTATTTTTCATGATTTGTTTTCATATATAAATATATACAGTATATGCATACTGAAAATTATATATATATATATATATATATATATATATATATATACTTTTTGAGCATATTATTTTATTTATTTATTTATTTAAAATGTGTATCTTTTGTATTGCAGCATGCAGCAATTCTGTGGTTCTGTTTCCTTGGGATGAATCACTTGCGTTGCAGCATTCCTCATTTAAAAGTTTCTTTGCATTAAAGGGTCTGCTAAATAAATAAATGTAAATGTCAAAAATAAATAGCCTTTTCATTTGTGCTCTAAATGCGCCATGACTGAAAATTAGGAGAAATGTCAGAGTTTTCAAGATCGCAACCTTAGAATGGGCAAACTGGCAGTGTTCGTCTAATGCTCATGTTGAAGGGAAAATCAAGTATAAATAGCCCTAACGCAGACCTCCGAGTATCTGTATGCGGTGTGATTCATATCTCGTTAGAGAAGTCAGCCTCGTTAACCTCTACGTAATTACCCAGTGCGCGGCTCCGGCCCACAGCACACACAGCTCCGGCAAACTGCAGCCAGCGTGCGTCAGTCGGGCCTCAGTGAAAGTGACGGTTCAGATCTCTCAGCTGATTACTCATTCCTGAGCTCCTACTTAATATTATTAATTCTACATCTGAAGTTTAGTTTGGCATGCAGAATGTTCTTCTTAACTGACGTATGGCAACCCTGTAATGATCTGCAGAGTGTTCTTGCCAACTGTGCTACATAAAAGCAGCAGTCATTTGTCAAATAAGGCTAAATAAATCCCTGAATGTGTGTTTTTGTGACCTTCTACCTTTTTTCCTCTGCTTTCTGGGTTCTGTCTTGGTGATGTGCAGAAGACGTTTTTTTCTGTGCCTCCCTACTGTTCTCTTTCCATTCGGGGACATTGCAGAGCCTTGGGAACGGTTTCCATAGCAACCATAACTGCAGACAAGGAGAGTGTGCTGAGACAGGGATGTGAACGCACTGGCACTCTCGTCTCATGTGGAGCGCTGGCCTGCCTCCTTCCATACCTCTCATTAGGAAAATGAGCTGCTATATTTGTTTGTTGTTTTTTTTAAGTTGAGCTATTTATTATTATTTTTTTTTTACTTGGTTCATTGCAAACTTATTACAGCGCTGGTTGCAACTAAATCAAATAATATTACTTTTAAAGACCTTTTTTTTTCCTTAATCTTTTTTCTTTGTCACCCTTTTATCATCTCCAACATGTCAAATGTAAGATTATTCCACATGTATTAAAAAATATCTTAAATTATTTTTTAAAACCCTAAATTTGTACAGATAGGTCATGCTTTATATATTTTGTATTTTTAATAATCATTGTAACTGAATATACATATCAACATGATTAGCACTTATTTATGAAATAATTAACACTCAAGGAACATTTTGATTATTTTTAAACCTTAGATTTGTACAAATAGGTCATGCTTTATATATTTTGTATTTTTAATAATCTGTGTAGTTGAATACACATATCAATATTATTAACACTTATTTTTTTTAAAGAACCTTTTATACCTCCAGCATGTCAAATTTAAGATTTTGACATTTTTTAGCTCAAAGAACATTTTGATTATTTTTAAAAACCCTAGATTTGTACAAAATGATGCATCATATATTGTATATTTTGTGTATTTTTTTAATAATCAGTATAGTTGAATATACATATCAGCATGAATATCTATCTATCTGTGTCGGTCGGTCGCTCGCTCGCTCGCAAACTTATTAGACTCCTGACTGCAACTTGATCATATAAATGTACTTTTAAAGACGTAAGTTTTTTTTCTTTATTACCCTTTTTATCATCTCCAACATGTCAAATGTCAAATATAGGATTTTGCCACATTTATTAAAAATAGATAAATAAATAATCTCTTTAAAAAGAATAATCTTTAGCTTAAAGAAATTGTATTATTTTTAAAACGCTAGATTTGTACAGATATGTCATGTTTTTTTGTCATTTTTATGTTTACATATTCAGTGTAATATACATATCAGCAGTACTAAAATTACAATTGATTTTTTATTATATTACTACATTTAGTATTTTGTAGATATTGTAGTATTATGCTTACATACAGAATTGTATGTACATACAGAATTGTATGTAAGCATAATACTACAATATCTACAAAATAAATATAAATATAACTTATATTTATTTATAAATTATTTCCATGAGACTAAATATAGGTTAACTTTCAGAAAAGTCTTTTTGTCTGTGCTGACTTAGAAACGGAGAACTAATACACTTACATGTTCTGATATTGCATCAAGCAATAACCAGAGAGAGTAGTATAGTGCATGAACATGTGCTTATTTTCCTGTGTGTCAGTCTGTGCAGAGGTCAAACCAGATAAATGGGTCAGCTGCAGTGTTCATGTGAACACCGATTAAAGCAGAAAACAGCAACTGTCATCAGAGTGCTGATCCGTTTCCTCAGATGAAGTAAAGTTGGGATCAGAAAGCAATCGGTGGCAGTGGCACACCTCACTCCACATCACTAACTTTAACAGCTCTGAGAGGCTCCGAGATCTGGATTTAAGATGGCCCATGCAGCACCCTTAGGGGATATATATATATTTAAATAAGGTTAATACAGGTCCAGGCACTCTTTGTATCTGAGGAAATGTTTCATTGCCCTTTAGAAATAAGAAAAATCATATTTTATTTCTAGCTACAGGAAAGAAAGGCTTTTACTCGCACCCCCACAAATACATATACTTACCTCTGTATTAATTGGTTTGTGCCTCTTCAGTAAATTTGACCAGCAGCAGCCTTTGGTAGGTTGTGACATGGCAAGGCTTCATAACTCTGAGCTATTTCGAACGCTCAGTGAGTCTTTATTGTAAATCAATTTGTTTTGATGTGGAGGAGAAGAGAAATGTAGAGATGTCTTTGTGTACACAGATGCTGTACGCCACTGCTATTTCATCCTGTTTGCAGCAGGTGAAGTGAGGAGTAATTGGCTTCTGTCAATACAGGCTTGTGAGTTTTAGCAGCAGCTAAACAAGATTGAAAAGAGGTCGATGCAGAGAGAGAAAGAGAGAGGCAAGGACAGAACGGTTCACTCCCACCCACCTCAAAGCTGCCATTTCTCACATCTGCCAGCTCGCTGTGAACGGCCTCCTTTGATGCTTTTCTGTCTAACCACAGTGACATCCACAGATATATATATATATATTTTGTTGTTGTTGTTGTTTCACACTGGTAAATTGCATATGAAGCATTATTGAGTAGAGAAAAGACTCTCATTCCTGCACGAGGTTCGCCAAAGCTCTTCATGCTGCTTTTAGTCCCCTAAAATTTATATTTTAAGATATTTGAAGTCTTTAATTTTTTGTTTTCATTTTATTATTATTACTATTATTATTAACAACAGTAGTAGTAATAATAATAATTATTATTATTATTGCTTTCATTTTTTATATTTTTGTCTTATTCTGTATATTATATAATTTTATTAAAATATTTTTTTATTTTGACATGAAGTAGTGACATTATTTTGACATGTGAAGTACTTTACTACTACTACTACTACTATTTTTTTTCTCTCACTTTTTGATTTTTTTTAAAAATTATTAGTTATTTTTAATTTTCCCATTTCTGCATTTAGATTAAAAATTAACATGGTAAGAGATATGGCCATCCTGAGATATATGGTAAAGTCACATTGTGAATTACAAGAAACCGATATCATAATTGTTTTTTTTTACTCCGAAAACAGTATTACATTATGTAAATGCTGTAAAAAATATTATTATTATTATTATTATTATTATTATCTCATGACCACAAAGGTCCTAAAGTTATATATTCTCTCATTCTGTGGTATGTGACTACCTCTGTTTTATTTGTAATGAATGACTGTGAGATCCTGCCTGTCAGTTTTCTATTATCTCTGCTCTGAGTGCCTCTTATGATTATTAAAATGAGAAATATGTAAATTTGCAGCAGGTGCATTAAAAACACGTACTCTCATTCGACTATTTTTGTTATAAGAAAAATGTTATTAAACCTGTTATACTGTATTATGACAGCACTTTTTAAAACTAAATTTCAATATCGTGATAATACCGCATACTGTGATAAAAGCATTAGCAATTAATCGCAACATGAAAATTTGATACCGGCATATCCCTAATCCAGGACTTGTGTGTAGTCAGTGCATTCAAGTGGACATACTTAACTATTGGATGAGAAGCTAGAAATTTAATTGCATTTCAAGGCTCCCATCTTTTTCTGTTTTTCTTTTTATTTGTAAAGGTCAGACCTTGCAAAATTAACTAACTAGACTGGCAGCATTTGATGGTTATTTTTTTTCCCAGTTTGGAAGACAATTGAAATCCATTTTAAATGTGTGTCAGGCTAAGGTGTTGATTTTCCTGTCAGTTACTTTCAAAGAAATATGAAATTATTCAATTTGCACCATAATATTTCTTTGTTTTAAATATTTTTATTTCCAGTTCTAAATCAGATGTTTAAATCATTGCAGTAATTTTGGACTTGTGTAAGTGTTAAGCCACATTTAAAAAAACTTGAATATTCTGATGCCATTTTGACTTCAGTTTTTGCACTAGACTCTCAGTATGTTTAATTAAATTGATTGATATGTTTTCTTACGTAAAGCGTGTCAATTCACACTAGGGCTGGGCGATTTTGCAAAAAATTTAAATCTCGATTTTTCTAGAATGTTTGACCTATTCTCTATTTTATTTTTATTTTTTTTAACTAGTCAACTTGAAAATGTAACTACAACATGATTCAATTTACTTTTTCTTTATTAATCCTTTAGTTAAAGAAAATTCTATTAGAGCGCGTCACACGTGAGCGGTTAATCACGTGCGCCGACATGCGGTTGGATCGTTCTTTTCTCTTTACTGTTATCACCGGCATATTGTCAAAGTGTCTAATTCTAACATTTGGTAATATTTCTTTTCAACATCTCGATTCCTCGATTTCTAAAAAATAAAATCGTGGCAGAACAATAAATTCGAATTAATCGATAAAATCGGGAAAATCGCCCAGCCCTAATTCAAACCTCGAGGGATGTGTTATATTTGGCATTTGAAGGCTCTGTCCCATAGCCACCGTTCTCTGACGGCAGAGCAACGTGTCTCTGAGGACATTACGCACTCTCATGACTAGGCTGGCGTTTGAGCGGCATCAAGGACACTCCATGCACTGAATAACTCTGAAGCAGGTCTCGCTCGCTCTCGTTCTGCTCCTCTCTCTCAAGAGCCATTTCCTTTTCATCACGTTCCAGCCTCCAGGGGGCATCTTTTACCCTTAATGTCCTCAGCTAACAGGTGTCACATCTGCCCTAAAAATACAATACGCCTGTTGCGTGCAGGAAAATCTTAGATTAGAGCCACCGGGGTCTCACATTTCCACCCCGCTGCTTTCCATTGCACTAATGCACTGTGAATCTGTGTGCCATGGTGGACTCTGAGAGATGCAATTTAATAATTTTTTGTTAGTCTTCTCTGTGTAACTCTAAAACCTGGGACAGAATTTTGAGCCATGGGTTCCATTGATAATTTTTTAATGTGGTTTACACACATTCTGTTAATTTAATAGAAAATCATATGATTATAATGAGAAAACATTATCTAAGGTCACCATCCTAAGCATGTAAATGGTTATTTGTTTAAAATGGGAAATTTCCCTTGCATATCTAAAAGTTACGTCCATATTCACTACAGTAGCTAACATCAGATCGGCGGACGGACGAAAAACAAATGTATTACAAATGTCAAAGTGCTCATTCTGAAATCTAAATAAAGATGCTTTGTAAGGTATGCACATATATCTTAATTCACTTTGTACAGTTATTCACTGTTTTTATGTAATTATGGTGTAGTAGCTACAGTATATACTACTGTTTTTGTTCGTACAGTAACTAAATGATGTAACAGTGATTTTGTTAACAGCGTGTAATTGCAGTTAAGATAATTTTAACATTAATTAATAATTCAACAAAATATAACACTTAATTCCTTTGGAAACTATAAAGGCTAGCAAAACGGCATAGAATTTGCTCTTTTGATTAATAGTCTTAAGTAGATCAGGAAATAAAATCAATAGATCAAGAAATCTCAATCAGGAAATAAAATACACACATCATAACTGATTCAGAGAAATAACACTGACTGCATATCGACTCAAAGCTTTATTTCCAAGGACTTATACCAGGGGTGGCGAACTCCGGTCCTGGAGAGCCGCAGCCCTGCAGAGTTCAGCTCCAACCCTAATTAAAACTCACCTGCCTGTAGCTTCCTAGTAACTGTTCAGACCTTGATTAGCTTGTTCAGGTGTGTTTGATTAGGGTCGAAGCAAAACTCTCTGCAGGGCTGCGGCTCTCCAGGACCGACGTTCGCCACCCCTGACTTATACTGTCACTCCAACCAAGATTGAATACATTAGCAGAGGTATTGTAATGCTTATTGTATATTTGAATCAATTTCTGTGACTAATTCCAGCTATATATTAATGTTTAATATTTACTTCATAATTGTTTATAAATATGTTTTGTGTTAAGTCGGTTACCTGTGTCAACAGACACAACCATCTTAACGATTTCTATAAATTGTTTTTCCTGCCCAAAAAGACCAGAAATATTAACTGAAGTAACAATTAATTTACGTATATACTAAAATCTACGACTGATATCATGCAAATTGGGTGATTTTAGATCAGGGAACAGCAATACAGCTACTCAAACACTTCTGGTAGCTTTACTGCCTGCTGGCAGTTTAGAAGTCTGTGAGAAATTGAATCATTTATATAGATCCGCATCTACAACAGAAATTTGTGAATTCTCCTTATCACATCATGCACACTCCTTGGCCTTTGTGTTACATATTCCCCTGTCTTGTGTTTTATTGACTCTTATTTTGAAGTATTGTTTCTGTGTTCTGTCTTCCTGTGTTTAGTTCCTGTTTCCTTTGTTGTCTTTGTCTCCATAGTCACCCTAATTTATTCTCATGGTAATTCAATTAATGTCACCTTTTTCTCATTTGCCTCTTGTTACACTGTGTATTTATAGGCCACTGTGTTTCAGTCTTTGTTTGTCGGTCGTTGTCTATACTTCTCATTGTATAGCTAACAACTTGCTTGCTAGTTAGAAACTTGTCAACAAGATGAGGTTAGTTTAGGTAAAAACATGTTGTGATTTTAAATTTTAAAGATTTTTTAAGGATGAATTCAAACCAACATGACATTACTGTAAAGTTGGCATATGTTTAAAATAGGGATGCACCGATACCACTTTTTCCAGTACTCGCCCGATACCGATACTTTTATTTTTGGTACTTGCCGATACCGAGTACCAATACCAATATTTTTATTGCATTTGTACATTTTTTAAATATTGGGTACAGAAACCAAAAGAGTATGTATAATGTTAGTTGGTTAACTTCATTTATCAAATAGATACAGTCAAACCAAAATCTATTTAGACACCTTCATCTTTTCTCACATTATCACAGTTTATTCGCTATAGTTTAGAAAATGGTAATAAAATATGACAAGAACTCAATTCAGTCAGAACAAATTCAACTTGATAATGTTAGATAACGTTGATAGAAAGGTATGTAATAGATTACAATCAACCCGCCCGATACCGATACCAGTATCGGTATCGGTGCATCCCTAGTTTAAAACCCTAAAATGAACCACAAACCGCTTATTTTATACAGTATATTAGCTGTCAGAGAAGATCTGCTAATTTACTTTGTGACTGAACAGCTCTATTTCAATCCCAGTCCTCAGACACATCAGTGATATGGAATATATAAACATCACACAATCTCTTCAGTGTATTGCTGCTTCTAGCCAATCTTATCCTTCTGTTTCTTCTGTTTTCCTTTGCGACAAGAGGTTGCCCTTTTCTCCATGAGAGTGCTTTCACACCCTTGACTCAAATGTGAGTATGTGTAATGCCGTGAGCCCCCTCATTGTGGATCATGTCTCATCCTGTATGCTTCATAAAAGCATGAAAGATCATCCAAGGTGAGAAGTGCTAACAGTAGGTGGTCCTCACACTCTCATTTAGAGTCATCCTGGGAGTGCCTGACTGAAAATGCAGGTTCAGCTGGAGAGATGGAAATGGCACAGCAGACAGGAGGCGTTAGATATCCAGGAAAGGGAGGGCAGGGGGATGGTGGGATGGAGTAGTTATATCGCTTTTATTAAGCTATCTCTCCACCCTGCCCCCTAATGCTATTCTAATGAGAATCCCACCTGGCCCCCTGCTGACTGCACATCAGAGTGAGACCACAGCAGACCTGCTCAAATTCTGTGTTCTTTCCAGGGGGTTGTGTCTAAATACATATTTTGATCTATCCGACTATTGATTAGAAATCTTTGACAAAACTGACTGTGTTGATATGTGCAAGTCAGACCATAAACGTGTAATTTTGTGAAATCAAGATAATGGCCAAAAAACAACAACAACAACAAAAAAACAATGTGCGCTTGTATGTTTTTTATATTTATGAACTGGCTATGATCTTTAGCCAGTAAATCAAATCAAATTTAATACCTTCCTACAGTCAAGATATGTAAATAGCAGGGATTTTATGAAATATAATATATATATTTTTTCTTAGACCCTGAATACGTGAGTACAGTATACATTTGTATTATTTTCAAAAACAATTTTAAATTCATAAAAAAAACATTGTTTAAAGAGATTAAAAACAACCATTTTTTCATTATTTTTACTTTATAACTAATAATAGTAATAATAATACATAAAAATGCTGATGGCATTGAAATATCTCATTTAAAAAACATAATGCAAGGAAAATGTTTTTGCATGATATTTAAAAAAATTTTTTTTATTTTTTTATTTTTTTTGAGTGTTTTAGACTGTAAACATTGTGAAATTAAGATAATGGGCAAAAGACGCTGATCAGGTTTTGACTTTTTATTCCCTTTAATGATCTTTAGCTAAAAAAAATAAAATTCTAAAATTCACTATATGACCTTCCTACAGTCAAACAAATATGGAAATACCAGGGAAATTTGTTAGCTTTAGTTATGGGGGAAAAAAATCATGGGAAATTTAAGTGAATTAAAATTTTCCTAGCAATGCTTAGCTCAGATTAATAAATAAATTATATACAAATGAAATTGCTCTACAACAGTAAATTTGACATTAAATTATTATTATTTTTTTTAATTCTAAAAATTAATTTTTTTTAAATAAATCTTAATCTATGATATCTTAATAAAATCTTCAGATATCATGTTGTCAAGATGTCAATTATGCAAATTTTGATAGTGTAGTATAATTATTTGTAAATATGCTTAGCTTGTTTAGAAATTCCAAGAATTGAGTTCAATCTGTATAAAATTATAAAAAAAAAAAAATCATTTTATTAGTCATGAATGACTGGAAACGCAATGGAAATGTTTAATGTTCAAAAAGTGTGAGAATCCTGTTAGATGTTGCTGATTTATTAAGCTTTATTAGTGTAAGATTGTGTTTGTAAACCCACTAACTGAACTGATTCTGAGATGGAGGTATGATTTTCACTCGCTGACACAGATCATCTCTCTCTCTCATTCTGTCATCCCTTCCTCACAGACTCAAAGGATTATACAACGGAGCATTTCAAATCAAAATGGGATTTTCTCACTGATACTGCACACACTCACACACTCAACTCCCTGGATGATGACGTAATCCAGTCGTAGAGCTGGTCCAGACCGGTCAGGCCATCTTGTGCTTTGTAGTGACATGCAACTTGTGCTTTCACATTCACCACATCTCCTACATTGCTCAAAAGACACAAACACGCACATTCAAAGGCTGCAGGCGATATTCAATTTGGGTTAAAAGGCTCCATGGATGACAAAGGTTTGTCATTGCGTTTCTCACATAAAGAGAGTACAGTGTCTCTTCAGGTTAAGTACTACACCAATTCTGCTGCCAGCAGCGGTCCTGCGGGGTAGATCTCACCCGGGAGGATGCTTGGCACGAATGCACTCACACTCGGCACACTATCAGGAAAGCTCAAACAGGGCTGCACCAATTAATTCAGTTGATAAAGAAAATGATCAACAACATATTTCATTATCAGTTACTGATAATTTGACTTTTCTGCTGCTTAAAAATTGGGTTTTGATAAAGTGGAAAGCTATTTAAAATGTTTTTTTTCCACACAAGGTTTAGCACAGATTTTGATTTTATAGTCTTCAGTTTACAGATTATTTGGAGGGGAACATTGAGTAAGATGTGGAATAACATATTTTCCCTATTTAGGTAGTGAAAGTTTTATGCATTTATTTTATCCAGTTGTCCAACTGACTTCAAAATTAATCAAATAAATAAAGAAAATGATTAACAACCAATTTAATTAATTAATTTGTAGTTTTGTTTTTCCTTATTGATAATTGAATGAGTTTCCTATTTAAAATTGAATTTTTATAATGTGGAAAGCTATCTGCATTTTATATTATAACGTTTATATTAAAAATAGTTTTTCACACAATATTTAGCATGCGCTGATTTTATCGCTTTTAGTTTGCACAGTATTTGAAGTAGAACATCAAGCAAGATATTGAAAAGCATATTTTCTCTATTTATGCAATGAAATTTCCACGCACACATTTATGTTATCTAATTATCTGACTACATAAGGCTGCAAAAATTTAATTAAATCAGTAAAGAAAAATGTTCATCAATTTTTTTTATCAGTTAATTTGTGGTTTTTTTCCTTATTAATAATTGTATGACTTTATTGCTGCTTTAATCATGTGGACAGCTGTTTTATATTACATATACATTTTATATTTAAATGTATATTTAAAATATTTTTGCAATATATTTGTAACTTTTTTTTTTTTTTTTTTTTTTACAATATTTAGCATATAATTTGCTTTATAGTGTTCAGTTTGCACATTATGTGGGAAGAACACTAGAGTATTTTCCTTATTTTTGTGGCAAGATTTTAATACACAAGTTAATTACTAAATAATTAACTCATTGACTAATACATTTACTCGGTTTTTTATTTTTTATTATTCATTTATTTTCCCCATTTTTCCAGGTGCTTGTGTGTGTTCAGAAGTACCTGCAAATGAGAGTAATGCTTGTCTGCTCTGAGCTCTGTTGCCGAGTTTGTAGAGCGTGGCCAATTCAGACTGGAAGATGAGTGAGTGAACAATGTATCAAATGAATGAAAGCCACTCTGAGGCAAACCGTGTATGACAGCGGGCAATTTTGTGTGCGTTTTGGCTAGCCAGGCTCCTCGATTTTCTGCTTTGCACCCAAGAACGCCCCTACTTTTTTACGCTAGACCTTATATTTAGTCAGCTTGGGAAAACCATTTTGTTAACTGAAGGTAAAATCAATACTCGTCTCTTTCTCTGATCCCGGCTGGATGCAGACAGCAGTGCATTGAGTAGACGAGTTTTAAATTCTCAGACTTCTTGTATGATATAAATCCATTAGATGCCTTTGAAGCCAAGGTACAAACCTATCTCGTCTCCCCAGGCTCTGTTTTGGTCTGGCGCTGCGTCCATCTGTCCGTGTGTATCAGAGGTCAACAATCAGTAAGCACATGCCCAAACATATGGCGTGGTAAAGCACCACAAGGTGGCGCTGTAACCCAGTCCCTCTCTGGGAGCAAAGTGTTTATTACCCATCACGCCCCTCTTGATAAAATGTTCTCTGTATCCTATTGATAGGCTGCTAGATTGTGCTCTTTGAATGTCACACCATCTGGCTTGGCATGTTTTAGCTTTGTGTGTGTGTGTGTGGTGTTGTGAATATTTCATGTCTGTTCTGGCTCAGTACAGGTTGGCTCCAACAATTTCTTTAATACACCAGCGGCTCTAGTTACACACCGAGTCGCCCTCTCAAGCACACTTAGTAATATGCATGTAAACCCAAAGGCCCTTGCATGGACAAACGCGCATAGTAATACACTCGCAAATGTACATACTGTTAGACATGCTTTTAAACGATGGCTCATTTGAGGAGGAGTGTTTACATTACTCAGTATAGGATCCTACGCTAACATTTACACTTCCAAGGACCAGTTTTGTCTCCTAGTGACACTAAATCATGTTTCAAGTATGACTCATGTTTTCCTTAAAGTCACTAGTCTGCCGTTCTGTCCTCATGCTCACGTCTAAAAGGACAAATGACAAATCTAACACTTTTTGCAGTGAATGTTTTGTTAGGAAAAGCAGTGGAATACAAATAGAGCTACATTACCAGTCAATAGCTTTAATAATCAAGCTTTATTCATGTTTTTGAAATGAGTCTCTTATGTTTGCCAAAACTGCATTTATTTGATTAAAATACAGTAAAATTTGGAAATATTATTACAATTTAAAAGGACAAATGTCTATTTTAATATATTTTAAAATGTAATTTATTCCTGTGTTGGCAAAGCTGAATTTTCAGCATCATTACTCCAGTCTTCAGTGTCACATGATCCTTCAGAAATCATTCTAATATGCTGATTTGGTGCTTAATTATTATCAATTATCATTGGGACTCAATTATTAATAATGGTTATTATTATTAATGTTAAAAAGTTCTTGCTGCTTATTATTTCTGTGGAAGTCATTATGCATTCAGGATTGTTTAATGAACGTAAAATTCAAAAGCGCACCATTTATTTGAAATGCAATTCTTTTGGTAGCATTGTAATTGTTTTTACTGCCACTTTTGATGAATTTAATGTGTCCTTACGGAATTTTTTAAAAACCATTTTAAAATCTTTCTTTCCACAAACTTTTGAATGGCATTGTCACAGTTTCCACATAAATATTAGGCAGTGCAACAAGTTTTCAACAACTGTTTTCTTTACAAGAAAAAATATTTCAGTGTTGTCTAATGAAAATGAATGGGGCCCAGGGTTTTGGACATTGGAATTGACTTTCATTGAATGGACAAAACATGTCTTCATTTGTGTTCCACAGAAGAAAGTTATTTTTTGATTTAAAAATTACAAAGGCATTTTTTTTTTTTTTTTTGGAATAACCTGCCCCAAAGACATTGTGTCCTTTACATAGAAAGACCAAGTCAACGTGATGCACCAATTTATCCAATCTCGCTTTCATTTGTCCAAATAAATGATCTCCTATCATCTTCTTAGGCCTTCACCATTTGATCGTATGCACTTCTATAAGCTCATGTCCCTTACTAAGCCTTATTAGTAGAGAAACAGGCATCTGAATGGGGCCTCCTATCTGACTATAATGTGTAAATAGACACATGATGTCTCTCCTTCATTTCACCACCTGAGACACTCGTATTGGTGCAGTTTTGCACTGCAGGCATTGGACACGTTGATGGTCATATTTAAGTGAGGGATGGTTTAATATGAATGTGTGTTGAGTAGAATGCATGCAAGCGCACGTAGATGGGCTCTGTACTGCTAGCATTTGAATATAAAGTAAATGTAGTTCCTCTTACTCTGCATAAAGTTGCCGAATTGCTGTTTGTAACCTATTTTACTTCCATTATGTGACTTTATTATATCCATCAGAAATTTGATTGTAAAATGAATTAGATTGTAAAAAGTGGTCATTATTTGGGTTTGCTAAAACAATCCCAATACCATTCAAAATATTTTTTTTATACTTTTATTTTGCAAGGATGCATTAAATTGATCAAAGGTTACAGTGAAGGCATTTATAATGTTACCAAAGATTACGATTTTATTAAATTATCATGGTTTCTGCAAAAATATTCAGCAGCACAACTGTTGTCAATGTTGACAATCATAATACGTATTCCAAATCAGCATATTAAAAAAACGATTTCTGAAGGATCACGTGACACTGAAGACTGGAGTAATAGCTGCTGAAAATTCAGCTTTGCATCACAGGAATAAATTACATTTTAAAATGTACTTAACTAGAAAACAATTATTTGAAATTGTAATAATATTTCACAATATTATGGTTTTTAATGTATTTTGATCAAATAAATGTAGCCTTGGTGAGCATAAGAGATTTAATAAAACATAATAACCTTAATAAAATGTATTGAGAAACTAATAATTATATATAATGTTTCATTACTATTTGTTTAATATATATTTTGATTTGATTTTGACTTGAACTGTCATGTTTTCACTGATTGATGTACCTGGCCTGCTCTTCTTCTGCTGGTCTGCGTGCCCTTTAGTTAACGACATCAAATTAGACCTACTTCCTGTGTCACCTCTGTTCTGTACAGAGTCACAGCTCTGCTCTACTAAGAGACATGCGATTAACCCAGAGTATCATTGCCTTCACTCAGCAGGGTCCACGAATCAGCAACTGCCCCGTGTACCTCCGTTGTTCCCTTGAACTCCTCATTTGGTCTGTGTCATCCTGTACTCACAAGCCACAAAACGGTCTGCAACCTATTTGATTGATGCGCTCACGTCTGTGGATGTTATTTCAGAAGATGATTTCCTGCAATAGGGTAGCCTGCGTTTAAATAGTGAGGCTATTTCATCATTCCCATCTCAGTCACCAGCTCCAGTAACAAAGTTATTGCACTTAACATGATGAAAATGTCAGGTCACGTTATACAGGGCAAACCTAACATTGGATCTGTTCTGTGTCCTCATATTGCAAGTACACATGGACGAATGTTTTTTTTTCTTTTCCAACTCGTGTTCCATAATCAGGTTCCTATCATCATCAACACACATTTATCGTTTTTCTGTCCATATATATCTTCATAAAGCCATGCACTTCTGCTATCTCTGTATTTCTGAAACATGGATATCCGGATGATAGCAAAAAGGAGAAGAAAAAAGTTTTCCGTCTGCCACCCATCATTAGGCTCAGCCATTAGAGAGCTAGACCGATAACATCAGAGCTGCCATGTTGTGGTCAAAACACACATTAATTTAGCTGAAGTCTACTAGGTACATGTAGTATATGAATATAAACACTGGGCTATAATGAGTTGTATCTTCAAAGAACAGTAGATGTAGAGCCAAATCTTGTTTCTTCTTTCCCTGTTTTCCAATGTAAAAACTGAGTTCAGAGCCATTTTACTACATTAGGATTGTTTAACAAGCTGAAAGCGCATTCATTAAAGAGATATTCTAAGTTAAATACATGATGGCTCTAATAACTTGTCACTGTGTAACTAAAAGCCAGCTCCAGCTTTATAATTTGCTGTGAAACCTAAACCATATATCCCTTTCCATTTACAACTAATTTATTGTTTTTCTATAATGTTTATTGTTGAGCATTGCTCACAGTGTGTCTAAGTCTTTTTATTTCTATAAGTTGCTTTGCAGACTTGGTGAAACATTATTTCTGTTTCACTGATGCATGTGTGGCACCAGTTTATAATAGAAATAGAATAGAAATATTTTAATGTTTCATTTTTGCCACCTAGACTTCATTGTAAGTGCAGTGATTCATTTTTTATTTTATTTTATTTTATTTTTATTGTGGTGGTATGTAGTGCCTCAAATGTTTTAAAATAGGTTAATTTGTATCTGGTTTTTTTATATTATTTTTCACATAATAATAATAATTTCTAAATCTAAACAATAATAATCCAATGGACTTAATGGTATCTAAATGGGCTTCATTTTTAAATTATTATTATAGTTATGTAATTATTATTATAGTTTTAATAATAATAATAAAATTATTGCTTGTTTTTAAATTATTTTTATGAAAAAATAATAATTAAAAACAAAAATAAATACAAATGAATGTTTATAATAATAAAAGTATTATTATTGTTTGTTTTAAAAGTATTATTTATGGGAGAAAACAAACAAAATACAAATTAAGCCCTTTTAGATGCAAATGATTGCATTAAACATATTAAGCCCATTTAAATACAAATTAAGCCCTTCAATGGTTTAAATGGCATTTGAGGCACCACATAAATTTGACACTAAAATCTAAAATTAAAATAATACATTACTGATTTTTTTAACTTATTTTGTGTTCCACACAAGAAAGCCACATGTTTTTCTGTAAATAATGACGGGAAAAAATGAGTTAATCATCATTCATACATGATACAGTAGCTCGTCGAACTTCCTCTCTACTGTTTGTCCTGTGTAGAACGACCAGGTGATTGTTATTTGACTAATTAATTGCTGCTCAAAATGAACTCAGATTGTGTTTGTTACTCACACCCTGATGAAGGCAAAATAGCCGCAACGCGTAGGTGTGCACTTGTCACCTGTTCTTAAAACTTATAGCCATGATGAAATAAAGGCTTTTTAATTTTTTTTGAATAAGATTCGAGTGCCTTGGACCACTATTATTCTTATGATACAGTAGCTGTTTGGGTGTAATCCGTATGTGATGCCTGAACATCCAATCTTCTGGGTGGCATGAACATAGTGGAATATTCCAACCTCCAAGGAGCACAAAGGCAAAAAAGAGACATATTTTCATACACTCATTATACATCTATTTTTACTGTTAGCATGAAGGCTGGGGGGGGGATCTCCCTTCTGCCCTGTCATTGCACGGTAGAACCCCCTCTCATGCCCCCTTTCTACGTGAGTCAGAGCTAAGTTTGGATGTTGCTAAGTCCCACTTGGAAACTGAATGCCTGTCTTTGTCCCTGAGAGCAGGATGCCTCACATATGACATTTGGAAGGAGAGGGAAGCAGGCAGAGGGGGCAACTTCCAGTGTAGGGTTACGCAGTCTGGCAGCTGAGAGCCACAGAAAGAAGAGAGCAGTGGCGTGAATGTGTGTGCGTGTGCACATGTACGTGGCTCATCAGACACCCAATTCTTTTATGAATTATTCATGGCTGTCAATTTAACACGTTAATTTAGTTCAATTATATGCTCAATGGTCAATGATATGGAAATAATTGAATTCAAAAACCGCTTGTAGTATGTAGTCTGTTTAATGATTTTATCTGTAATGTCTTTGAATCGTCATTTGGTGACCTTTCTCACCAAATATTATGTTTTTTTGTTTTTTTTTGTTAAATAATGCATCCTATTTTAATTGATTCATAGTTAATTCATAGACATCAAATGAATTATTTCAGTAGTTTATGAAAGTCTTTGCAAGGCTTATTTTAAGGAACTGTTATTCTTCTTTCATGCAGTGTCTTTTGAATCTTTCAGATAATGATATGTGTGGAAGCTTGTTTCCATCATGTAATTGTGACTTTTTATGTCATAATTAAATTTTTTCAGATTTAAACTGAAAAAATTGCATTGTGTTAACTTGCAATTGCGAGTTTCTAAAAAGTCACAACTACCTTTATTCCATTGAAAAAAAAAAAAAAAATATATATATATATATATGTGTGTGTGAATTCAGAGGAAAAAAGTCAGAATTGTCAAATATTAAATCAGAATTGTAAGATGTAAACTCAGATTTGTGAGAAAAACATCAGAATTGTGATATATAAACTTAGAACTGCATGGAAAAAAAATCTAAATTGTGATTTATACACTTAAAACCGCATGGAAAAGAATTGAAATAAAAACCCAGAATTACCTTTGTTTTTATCCCATAGTGGAAATAATCTATTATAGATATGTGATTAACTTCATTTAATCAATATGTATACTGTGTAATTTAAAAAAAATAAATTTAACAGCCATGGAATGAATTACAGTTGTTTTTAAAAGGTTGGTTGTATGGTGTTACAGTGAACTCTGGCTTTAGTAACAATGAAAACGGTGGCGGAAATATCATCTGGTAGTGGAAAGATGACGTAATGCTCGTCCAACTTTAGAGATGCCTAGAGAGCAAGCGTCACAACTGCGCTCAACTTAAGCACAAGCAGAGATATGTATATCCCTCTCACATGCCTTTCTGCATTTATCTCCAGCTTCCTCCCATTGCAAATGTGTTGAAAAGCTGTAAACCAGTCACCGAGGTACATAAGGATAAAAGGCAGACATCCACTGGTTTACCATCTATAGAGCTGTTAAGCCTTAATGATTTTACAGTGTATGGTTTATTCAGTTTGAGCCAATGCAACCTGAACGCACTATTCTGTGGCTTCCAAAAGATTCAGGGTCCAGTTTCAGCAATAATCCTTTCCAGGGAGGGGAGCGAGATGTTGTCGGATAAGAGAGAAATTACAGCAGTTTTAGGGGCAAGTCAGAAATTAGGAGTTGGAATTGGCATTGCACTCTGATAACATCAGTGCCGACACAGCATACTGGGAAGCGTTTTCATAAACTCCCTTGTTGACCCGTTGACAAAAATGCCAGGATAATGAATGCAATACTATGTAAATATTTGTATATTTGTACCTAAAAGTTAAAATTGTAATTTACTCTCCCTCATGTGGAACACAAAAGAAAAACCTCTGAAGAATATTTTCCATATAATGGAAGTGAATGGCAACTGGAGCGATCAAGCTGCAAAATGACTATAAAAGCAACATAAAAATATAAAAAAACAAATCCATATGACTTGTGTATGAAAATTAAAGTAGGTATTTACTCACCCTCATGTCATTACGAACCTGTATGAGTTTCTGTCTTCTGTGCAACACAAAAGGAAAACTTCAAGAACATTTTCCATATAATGGAAGTGAATGGGGACTGGAGCGGTCAAGCTCCAAAATGACAATAAAATCCCTATAAAAGTATGCAAAAAGGAGTCCATTTGACTTATGCACTATTTTAGCTGTCAAATCATATGTTAGCATTATATTATTTACGAAAAATTACATCAGTTTTAGTCTATTCCTCACATAAGGCTATCATATAGTTTTTAGAAGACTTATAATATGGCATAGAAGCCATATGAATCACTTTAATGAAACTTTTTAATGGCAGTTTTTGTCATTTTGGATCTTGACAACTCCAGTCCCTATTCACTTTTATTAATTGGGAAAAAACAGCCAGCCAGGATATTTGTTAGAGATCATCTTTTATGTTCCACGGAAGAGAGAAAGGGTTTAAATCAACAAGGTGAAAAATTGATAACACAATTTTGCTTTTTTGATTAAATATCCCTTTAAAGTTGCATGTGGAGTGAATGTTTTGGGCATCTTTAGGTGTTCCATTTGTCCTCTGTGTGCAGGGCTTTAGCACATTTGATGCTTTAACCTGATTTTTGGCTGAAAGCATCAAACACACTTTCCCTTTGCCTTTTCTCTCCTTTTTATTCATCTCCATCGCTTTCGACCTTGTTCCTCCCCACTCCCCCTCTACATGTCTGTCTTATGTAGCAGTGGGAGACTGATGAGTCCACCTGGACTCCCTGGTGTGTGAGATGTCCCTGTGAGAGTGAAACACCGTCCACTCCGCCTCACTTAGTGTGTGTTTGGAGTCAGAGGCACAATCTGTGCTGCTGTGCCCACAGATGGTCACACTACAGGAACAACATTCTGTTCTGTCTCCAATGGTGAGAAAGATTTTGGGGTTTTTTCTTTCTTGAGAGAGAGAAACAACCACATTGTCTGACCTAGGATGCATACAGTGTGGTTAACAAGCCTCATCATTATTATCATGACAGGTTAAAATTGCAGTATTAAAAGGGGTCTTTTTTTGGTGGACATATCAGCTTTTCAAGTTCACATAGGTGTCCTAAGAGAATAACCTCAAGTGTATCTTCACATCAACCCACTGTAAATATCCTGTTTAAATTACAGTAAAAAAATAAAACAAATATGGCAGCTGCGATTACCAGAAATTCACTGAAAAAATGCAATGAACATTTCTGGTATTACTTGAATACACTAAAAGACAAAACACCAACAAATGTGATACTAAACATGCAATAAGCATTAACCAAATAAAATAAAATGTAACATAAAACACCCTAATGTGCATTACTGATTAAAAATATAAAAATCAAATGTAATCATATGTCGTGTTAAACAGACATGTTCCACTAACATTTGGCAACCAAAAATTAATATTATTATTAATTGTATTAATAATATTATTATATTGTATTATATTATATTATATTATATTATATTGTATTGTATTGTATTGTATTGTATTGTATTGTATTGTATTGTATCGTATCGTATCGTAAGTTTTTTTATGTTCATTTTCTGTGGTTTATAGTATATAAATTATATTTATATATTCTGTGCCCTGCTACCAAATTGTCTAAACACTGTTTTAAACAATTGATTTGTGTAATTTTGTTATTTTCTATCAATAACAATAAATAATACTGTGAGTAATGTAGGGACTTCTGGGAATGTCCTTTTACTGCACTGAAAAAAACAATAAGTAGATTTACTTAATTTTTATTTTGCAAGTTTTTGCACACCTACATTTTAAGTAAAATTTAAGTATTGAATTAAGTAAAATCTACTCAACTAAGTTAGGTAAATTTAGCAAAGGATATAAGTAAATTTAACATGGCCAGTTAGAGTTTGATGAGTAATTTCTACTTAATTATTTTGTTAAATATGCAATACTCAAGCACATTTCCCTCAGTTACAGTTTGTAAAATTTACTCAAACAATGTAGCACTGGAAAACATCCATGTTATTAAAGCACGTGGTTTACTTGCTAACAAGTTAGCAACTAGACAGCTTGTTAACCTTTGAAGATAATATGTCCACACAAAAGAATTATTACCCATATGAACACAGAGATCTCAATACTTGGTACATCATACACAATGACGGTAACAATCAGTGGACAGTGTTTGAGTATAAATGGGTCATTTTGAGTAGAAAATTAACTCCAGATATCACAAAACAGTAAGTTACTAAACCTAACGACAAAATCAACCATAAAACAGTGTAAATACAACTCGAAAACAGTGAAAATTTTAACCTTTTTAATTATTCATGCCCCAGTGCATGATGGGAAAAACGGGATCATAACTTTGATATTTACTTAATGAATCCTTGTAAACATAATAAACAATTCCAAGTAAAATATGTTTATAATTTCAAACTTTAATTTCTACAAGCTTAAATTGAGTAGTAATATAAAATTTACTTTCTTTTTTTAATTCTTGCCTGAACTAAATTATTTAATGTAGAAATTACATTTGTTTTTATGTCGTATTTACTTCACCACAAAATTATTTTTATCAGTGTGGTTTTCAATGTAAATTATATGGTTGTTCATAGTTTTTACTTGCAAAAACAATAAAATTACTCAAATGTTTTTTCCACTGTATATGATAAAGTAACTTATAGTTAACTGATCAACATATTTTTACTGTATCATTTTAGATAGACACATTCCAGTAACATTTGGCAACCAGTAATCGTCCAAATACTTTTCTTAACAGACTTCTATCTTTGTGAACTGTTTTGTTTAACGTGCTTATACTATATATCTTTAAAAATAAATGCCATTTACATTTTTTTTATATAATATGAGTACACTAACACTTCTTAAAGTGTGGCTTAAGTGTCCAAATGCATTTTGGGCCACTCTGTGAACTTAAGGTTTTACTTGAAGCGTCCTGTTTTTTGTCCGTATTTCCACAAATACACAAATTGCAACAGGATGTGTCCTCAAATGCCTTTTGGTACATGCCTGAGTGATTATATACACACAGCTTGCTTGAACTCGAGAGTCTGAACTATCTTCTATTCAAGCCTTTTGAACACACCATTGCTCGCTTAGGAGGGTCTCGATTGGTTGCAGAGCATTACATCAGCAGTGACATCATGAGCTGCCAGTGGTCATTACTTGACCTCAGAAACATTCAAAATAGGGATGGGTGATACCACTTTCGATTACTTTTCGATTCGAAATACTGTCCAATATCCAATACGGCCAATATGAGCTATTTGAATGAACATGATAAGCATTATATAATGTAATAATGATAGGTAATGTTTCACTGAAAGTGTCACAGATAAATTCTAGCTTCTTATATTAGGGGTCTTTGGGTCTATAAAATTTTCGAGCCAGCCTATACTAGCCGTCCCTTCCTATTCCACTCCTTTGACCTTCCTTATATTAATTTTTTTTGAAGAAGTGGATTTACTTAATCGAATTATATAGCAGTCGTGCGGTTTTTAATAAGCCTTCTATCTGAGTGACATTGCCTGCCATTCACTGAGACACGGCTCTGTATCTCCCCTTTCAGCCTCATTCTCTTTGTCAGACACACAGCATTAACCTGGTTTTCTTGCAGTGTATTATAAGTAGGTCAAGCTTGAGGTCAAGTAATGTTGCATTTTGCTTTCAAATAGTGCAGCGTTGTTCACCTGGATAAAAGCATGGTGGCATTTGTTGCTAGTGAAGAGACGACATTTTATATTGAATGATTTAAATTAAATGTGATTCCTCGTTTTTATGCTTGAGAGAACATCATGTCCCATGCATGCCCTTGTGTGTGTGTCATTCAGCCTGATTTTGAGGTCTCAGATTGGCCGTGTCTCAAAACAGTGAGCTGCCTTCCTTGAAAGCTTTTTAGGTTTATGGCGTGATAGATGTCTGAGCTGTGTCATGTTATTTTATATCATTATTCGTTACTTACTAGTATCATTAAGAAATAAATCCATATCAGGACTCTAACCAACATATGTCTCTAATGTTCAGACTATTGGTTGATCATTATGGGTTTTTCATTGACCAATTCTTAAATTTCATTCAAAAATTGGATGAAGTAAATGTGTAGGCTTATAGTTACCATTTACTATTGTATTTAGAGATATCCGCTTAAATGTTCTACATTTGTATTAGTTACTTAGTTATTTATTTATTTTGTTGGTTTAATTAAACATCCCAGCAGTGCTGGCAGTATTGTATTGTGTTGTATTATATTATATTATATTATATTATATTGTATTGTATTGTATTGTATTGTATTATTTAATATAATTTTATTTAAGAATTTAATATAATTTTATTTAAGAATTTAATATAAATATATAATTAATAAAAGAATACCCCTCTAGTATTGAATATTTTATTATTTTATTGATCCATATAATTAAATATGCATTATTTCACCCAGTATTTGTATGTGTTATTTTTTCTGTGCTTAAGGAAAGGTGAATAGGGTAAAAAAATAACAAATAGGTTTTACCATACTTCCCCAGTTGATTGATTGCATACATTTTTTTAATATTACAGGTTTTCTGAAATTGTTTAAATATGCAAACATTATCTAGTTAAATATGCACAAATTTTGCATACAAATCTGAACACTGGACAAAGCTAGGTTCAAAATTCTTTCTCGTTTTGTTGACATATTAGAGTTAAAGGTTTTTACAGAGGAAATTTTAGAAAAATCTTTTTAACATCCCATAAATCAGAAAATACTGTCAGAAGCCTGAAAAAAAAGTGTAAAATCAGGCAAATGAACCTTCAGTTTAGTGTATGCTGCCTTTGCTGCCTTTAAATATATGTATTAATCTACAGATGCAAATAGATAAAGTGTAAATAAAATAATAATTTAAAAGTGTATTTTGGATGTCTTTTTTCCACTAGTCTGAAACAACACGTTATGAAAGGCCAAATAGGCCAAAATCTCAAAATTGACCAGTGCATGAAAAAAAAGGTTTTTGCCTGTAGTGTCTTGCCTTAATGGAGTATAGATTTTCATTTGAAGTTTTGCACACTGTGTGTCTAGATTTTTGTCAAAAATTCTTTTTTTGGAAGACTTTTTTTCCTCAGTACCCACGTATGACTTGCGTAGTCTTGCTTTTGTTGCATGTATGCGATGAATGAGTCCGTGAACCGGAGTCGTGGCCAGTCATTAAGTATAGCCTCTGAAATAACACCGCAATCACTCTCTACTAAGTGCATTCAGAAATGCCTTGACAATCTCACATTCCCATGCTTCCTGGACATTTTAATTGTGCTCACTGCTGCCCGGGCAAACTCATTCTGAAGGTCTTGCTTATTAGCCGGAAGGAGCTTGCCTTTCATTTTTACTCTTTAATCACCTTGCATATTACCATATGCAAAGTACATGAATAAATTCAAGTTAATAAGGTTGTATTGTTAGGGAGCAGTAGGTCTTATGAACTGGAACTGGAGCAAACGCACACATTCAGACATGCGTAAATGCTAGGCTATACTGAAAAGTAAAGCCATCATAAAACAGTGGTACATTTTTTACACTTAATAGATAAAGCTCAATAGTTTATCTCATACAGCACTTGACTAGGACATACTTGCTAACTGCGGTCAGCCTCACTGAGTTAATGTAATAGCCGCTCATCTCTCGTTCTACTTTCCAAACAGCCTGAGCATCTGGGAGCTGTTCTATATATTATTATTGGGCTCCATGTTTTATTATTGTGAACCCCCCAGTGAGCCAATGGCAGGCCAACCGATGTCCTCATGTCTGCCAGAAACTGCCCACAGATTATATCGTCTGTGACCACCGTCACCTCCTGGTTTATAATGTATGTTCTGTATAATGCATTCATTTTCTTATGGTGTGGATGTCTATATATGATGTGTGTTCTAGTTTGTCTGTGTATCTTGTTCCTTATTTCTGGCAAGCAGAGTGATTGACATATATATATACTGTATGTGTATATATATATATATATATATATATATATATTATGTATAGTGTATAAAAACGTTATATAAGGGTCAAAGACGAGATGTCCTATTTAGGTGGCCACATGCATGGAAAGCATATTAAATGGAAGTCAAGTGCTGCCTTGAATGTTTCAAATAACTTTTCTAATAATAAAATGTCAAAATATAGGTGAAATAATGTTCCATCGTCATTCAGCATAGCGAATATATATGTAAATATGAAACGACATTAATCTGACCTGTACTTATTTAAATATATAAAATAATTTTTCAATTGTATTACATTTTAAATGTTTAAAAACTTTTTTGCTGACAAATGGGTTAAACCTGTGATTTGAAGGATAGCAATGATTGATAAAGATTTAAAATGACCATTTTAATGAGTTTTTAGCACTTCATAGAGTCTTTAATTCATTAAATATAGTCTTTTTAATGTCATTTAATTGTTCTAAAAATGCATGACAAGATTTTTTTTTGGTATACAAATTCTTTGTTAAAAAAATTTGTAAATATAAATATGTCATAATTTATAACAGTAAAAGTGTTGTGTATATATTCAGTATATTGACTCTATAATATATAATGAATTAACTTTTTTATACTAAATAACAATATAAGGCATTTATGACTCACTAGTGTAAAAAGCTTTTCACACCAACTACCCATATGATGTGAGACGTTTGAGTGGCAGCGAGACCCTGCCCTGTTTAATTACATTTCATCATCTTTGCAAGCCATACTGGCAGACCAGCTATCTGTGACTCTGGCATTTCACAGCGAGCGTTACGTAACACTCTAAAACATCATAGTCAGTGTCATGTTTCACATAATCTGGCATAAGATTAAAATGTTTGTCACACTACACACAAATAAGTTATGACAGCACCATTTGTGTCTCTTAGATGAGTCAAACTCTTTGATTGCACGGAGCAATTTTGTGAATGTATGAGCTATTTTATTGCAAGAAATTGGATGAAGTAAATGCCTGGGTCTTATTTCACAGTTGCCTTTTAGTGTTGTGTTCAGAGATGTCTGCTTTAATTTTCTACATTCTTATTCATGTATTTTGTTTTATTTGACTATTAATTTATTGTAATGTTTATTATATTATATTATAATTTTGAATATCACATATATCCAAGAAAAAAATATATAATTACATAAAAAAATACATGTTATTTTATTTTATGTATGTATATGTGTCTCTCACTCTCTCTCTATATATATATACATCTATCTGATTTGAAGGATAGCAATGATTGATAAAGATTTAAAATGACCATTTTAATGAGTTTTTAGCACTTCATAGAGTCTTTAATTCATTAAATATAGTCTTTTTAATGTCATTTAATTGTTCTAAAAATGCATGACAAGATTTTTTTTGGTATACAAATTCTTTGTTAAAAAAAATGTGTAAATATAAATATGTCATAATTTATAACAGTAAAAGTGTTGCGTATATATTCAGTATATTGACTCTATAATATATAATGAATTTACTTTTTTATACTAAATAACAATATAAGGCATTTATGACTCACTAGTGTAAAAAGCTTTTCACACCAACTACCCATATGATGTGAGACGTTTGAGTGGCAGCGAGACCCTGCCCTGTTTAATTACATTTCATCATCTTTGCAAGCCATACTGGCAGACCAGCTATCTGTGACTCTGGCATTTCACAGCGAGCGTTACGTAACACTCTAAAACATCATAGTCAGTGTCATGTTTCACATAATCTGGCATAAGATTAAAATGTTTGTCAAGCTACACACAAATAAGTTATGACAGCACCATTTGTGTCTCTTAGATGAGTCAAACTCTTTGATTGCACGGAGCAATTTTGTGAATGTATGAGCTATATATACTGTATATACGCTAATCAATAAAATTCAGTTTTAAATAAATCCTTTTTTAGTAAGCAATTTAAGTAATAAACCAATAAAAATATGCAAATTACAAAGTTAAAAAAGCTGATATTTATGGATCATTATAGTCATTATTGTCAAGATTTACGAAAATCAAAAAGGGATATGGTATTTATATTTATAAACTAGCTATAAAATATTACTAATTGAACATTTATTTTAAAAATTCACATTCATTATTAAATATAACCAAAGATAGGATAAAATTAAATGTTCAAAATAAATCATTTTGTCAAGTAAGCAATTCAAGTAATAAACCAATAAAATATGCAAATTACAAAGTAAATGTAAAGGATATAATCATTATGGTCAAGATAATTTTGTTAGGTAATAGCTAATCTGATATCTAATGGTCCTCACAGTAAAAAAATATAGGAATTATGCCTCTATGCTTTACAATAGCATAATGGGACACCACAGTGTACCGTACTTGTGGAAAATGTCATGCCTCTTCCTTTCTCCTTCACAAAGCCTGAGCAGAAGAAAAGAGGCATAGAATGCCTGGCATCTGCAAACAATATACAAATAAATAAATAAAGAAGATTGCACATTCATGTATTAAATAAGAAAATACAAAATAAGATGTCATTATGTTCAAAATTAATGTAATTTTGTCATGTAATAAACCAAATTATATATATATATATTTATATATATATATGTCTGCACACTAGCAAAACCGCTCCTATATATATATATTTATTTATAAACCAACAGATAACCAAAGATAGGATAAAATTAAATGTTCAAAATAAATCATTTTGTCAAGTAAGCAATTCAAGTAATAAACCAATAAAATATGCAAATTACAAAGTAAATGTAAAGGATATAATCATTATGGTCAAGATAATTTTGTTAGGTAATAGCTAATCTGATATCTAATGGTCCTCACAGTAAAAAAATATAGGAATTATGCCTCTATGCTTTACAATAGCATAATGGGACACCACAGTGTACCGTACTTGTGGAAAATGTCATGCCTCTTCCTTTCTCCTTCACAAAGCCTGAGCAGAAGAAAAGAGGCATAGAATGCCTGGCATCTGGACAGATGGCACTGCCATGTTGAGAGAAGTGCCCCCAATCCGACCGTGGCTCAGAAAACTAATTATGCGCGTGTCAGAGAGGAGCTAAGCAGCAGTGCTGTGGCATTTAGACATCACAGGCGCGTACAATAGCCCCGTTTATCCTCTCCGCTTCAGCGCAGAGATCATTCTGCAATTAAAACGTTACTCATTAAACAGGGGAAAAAATTCAATTGTTGTTAAGTCTTTTCAATTTCGTTTGATTTCAGCTTGACGTTGACGGACCACCCCAGGGGAGGAGGGGTCAGTCGTGCTAAAAGCATAATTTAATCAAGAGGTAAAAAAATTATAAACAAAAGAGTTTTGATGAATAACTTAAAAAAGCAACAGGGGACAGAGAGGCAGGGGCAAGGTTATGGCGATTACCTGAAATTCATTTCTAATGCGTTTATGCTGTGGATTTTAATGTGTGAATGCCAAATTTAGTCTCTCGTATGGTCATGTGGTGATTACAGAATGCAATTAGAGTGGATAAAGGCAGGTGATGGCAGAGTAATTATCATCTAACTAAATGAGTGTAGCGGCAGCATGCAGGGAGAAAATGAAAGAGAGTAGCTGACATACACATCAGCCACATCATTCTTTTCATCCAGTTCCCACACATATTACTGTATTATCCCACAGATATATATATATATATTGTCAAAAACTGCTATATTTTATACATTAATGTGTATAGAAAGCCAAGGACAATTTTCTACATGATAGATAGACATAGATAGATAGATAGATAGATAGATAAGAGAAAGAAAGATGTGATAAACAAAAAAATATTTATTAAAATGTATTTAAATGTATTTAAAAATTCACATTCATGTAAATAAGAAAATAAAAAATAAGATGACATTCAAAATAAATATTATTTTGTCAAGTAATTCAGTAAACCAGTAAATGTTTGTTTATTTGTTTGTTTGTTTGTTCGTTTGTTTTATTTAAGTAAAAAACAAACAAAGAAAGAAAGATGGCATTTTTATGTTCAAAATAATATTATTTTGTCAAGTAAGCGATTCAAGTAATAAACTAAAAAATATTATTTATAAAAATGTATGTAAAAATTCACATTTATTATTAAATAAGAAAATCAAAAATAAGATGACATTGTTCAAAATTAATTATTTTGTTAAGTAATTCAATTGACCAGCAAAACTGTGTTAATTTGTTGTTTGTTTTTATTTAATCAAACAAACAAACAAATATAGAAAAAAAAATAATTTTTTTTGTGCAAAATAATATTTTGTCAAGTATGCAATTCAAGTAACAAACCCAAAAAATATTATTTATTAAAATGTTTAAAAAAAAACCATAAAAGATGATTTTATGTTCAAAATAAATAGAATTGTATCAAGTAATTCAATAAACCAAATAAATATTTATGTATATATACATAAATATTTACAAATTTACATTTAATATTCACACACACACACACACACACATATATATATACAAAAAATATATGCATATGTATGTATACATAAAAGATATTATGTTCAAAATAAATTAAATAAACCAAATTAATATACACATACACGCGCATATTTGTCTCAAAGCTCAAAGTCATAGTGTAGGTTGTTAGTCGTGTGTGAGCCATACTGTTGGCTTTAAGATAAACAGGTTGGCTTTTGTTCAGGGCTCTGTCATCAGGAGCTGCTATGAAGCATTCACATGAACCGTCTGTGTGATAAACTGGACAAATTCGTGTTTGGTTTTGTTCCACAGTCTGTGTGTGCACAGTGCAAGGCCCAAGGCCAGAGGAAACAACAAACACATCTGCTTTACCCTCTCCCTCTCTCTCTCTCTCCCGCTCTCTCTCATCAGCCCATCTGTCTACCTTTGTCAGTGTGTGTAAGAGAGTGTGTGTGTGTGTGTGTGTGTGCCGTGTGGGTAGAGGTGACTGCCAGACAGTGGGGCGGCAGGTGTGCAAGCAGAGCTCTAATAGACACACACACACACACACACACACTAGACCAGGGGTAGGCAAGTTCGGTCCTAGAGAGCCGCAGTCCTGCAGAGTTCAGCTCCAACCCTAATCAAACACACCTGAACAAGCTAATCAATGTCTTCAGGATTACTAAGGCTATAGGCAGGTGAGTTTTTTTTTCAGGGTTGGAGCTGAACTCTGCAGGACTGCGGCTCTCTAGAACCGAACTTGCCTACCCCTGCACTAGACAGAAACAGCTCATTGTCTAGAAGTGTTCTGTTTCCTCTACCCCTCACATATGCCAGTGTTCCTGGCTTAAGCCGCCCTAAACAAAAACCCTCCTGTTTAAGCTCTGACCATTCTTTAAAAGTTTCCATTGCATCCTTTGAATATCTGACCTGCATTTTACGGTCAGTTGCATAAAAAAAAAAAAAAAAAAAGAAAAAAGTTTCTGGGGGTTTAAGTTTGGACTATTTCAAATAATTAAAATCTTTTTTAAAGGTTTAAAAGTTTCTGGGTGTTTTTTCAAGTATGGACACTTTTGGCTGGGTTGTTTTAGAAGATACATATTACATATTTTTCACAAAAGTAATTTCTATCAGCATCCAACAGCAAATATAGATGCAGATAATTTTTTTCAGATTTTTCATGATAAATGAATAGAATATGTGGTGGAAATA
Source organism: Sinocyclocheilus rhinocerous (assembly GCF_001515625.1). Lineage (NCBI taxonomy): Eukaryota > Metazoa > Chordata > Actinopteri > Cypriniformes > Cyprinidae > Sinocyclocheilus > Sinocyclocheilus rhinocerous. Next base: position 3,044,938 of record NW_015660878.1, on the reverse strand, counting down.
ACATTATAAACATTTTCTTTTCATAGCTAGCATTTTATGTATCTAAATAGATGCAATTCATTTTATTTATTTTTATTTTACTTTGTGCAACTTAAACTTGATATTTAGCTTGATTTTTTAATATATTTTTTTCTCCTTTTTTTCATATTTCATCTTAAGCATGCTCTTCTTTGTCTCCTTTGTGAACAAGTTCACTAACTTGCATAAAACATTTGTTGAAATATTAAACTATTAGGGACCAAAAATTTGCTTGTGGGAGTTACGTCACAGCAGAAGTTGTGTGCAAAAACTGATGTGATTTTCACAATAAATATTGAAATGGTTTATGATTATTTCTTTCTTTATTTAGGATTTCATTTTTTAATAGATTTTCATATTTTTAGACTGAAAGTCTTGTTCTAGCACAAGGTTAATAACAAAACTACTAATAAAAAAAATCTCGAATTTTAGAAGGCATTAGAAATGACACAAAAACAAGTAATGCATGCATGGGTAAAGTTTCCAAGACAATATGACATTCATATAACAAAAAAAAAGTTATAACCTAATAAATTATATCCTAAAATCCTAATTTTAATAAAAAAATCGAATCCATGGGCATGAAAGTGCCTCTACACTTTTAGAAATAATGGTTCCAAATGAGATTTTTCACAGTGATTACGTAGAAGAAACATATTTGGTTCACAAAAAAACCCTTCAGTTCTTGACCTTTTTTTTCTTAGTGTAAAGAACATTTTAAAAATCTAAAGAAACTTTTAACCACCATAAAGAACATTTTGTGGAACCATTATATTTAAGAGTGCAGTTGAAGAAAAACCTTAAGATTTTTGTGTACATGCAGGTTGATAAATGTTATCCTTTGCTCGGAGTCATATTCCTCAAAACTGAGTCCTCCACACATTTAATGAGGAGCATGTGTGAGCTCGCAGATGTACCTGTGAATTATTGTATGTTTCTGTATTTGAACTCTTGGTTTGTGTTGATCACTGGATTAGACTCTCTGCTGTCAGACACGGCTGTTCTGAAGAAAAAGAGGCCTTTGGTTCTTTCTCTTCCAAGACGTTCTTGACCGCAGCTTTCAAAACTCCCTCCAAAAACAGCGAATTGAGATTTTTCAGATTCGAGCTGTCTGAAACATCTGTTAAAGTGGAAAATGGACTTAAATTCTTTCAGTTCAAAATTGGGTTTAACATGGCTCTGAACTTGGCCTGAGGTGTCTAGTGGCAAAGCAGAAAACCGCGTGACTCACTCCTAACACAAGCATAGGTTTTTGCTTTCAGCATCGTAGCATTGCTAAAATTGCTGTGTTTTTTTATTTCCATCAATCTATTTTGAGTCTCGGCAGCAGGTGCTCTAGAGGTAGAAAATGTTTTGGTGCTGTTAATTGGCCTATACAGGATGAAGTGCAAAATAAGGACACAGAACCTACAGCTGATGTAACATTAGAGGACATGGCAACCCAAGATGCAAAAGGCTCCAGGCTGCTTGCTCTGCCTCTCCCAGCCCAGATATGAAGTGGAAAGAAGCGCAGAGGAAGCTAATGAGGTGTGCTACATAGCAAACATCTGCTCGCCCAGTACATCACAGTAATTTAATGCCACGGCCGTTCATTCAAACGACATTTGCTCTGCGTGCCGTGTCTGATCATATGGAAGACGTAAGATTCTGTAGTGACAGTGTGTCTTTAAAGGTGAAATGTGTTGTTTTATTCAATGCTAACATACTTTCTATCCGTGCTTAGTTGGCTCAACTGAAAGACTGCAATAATCAGGTTTTCGGAAGTAAAAATCAATTCATTTTCTCCAGGAGAATTGATTTTGAACTTATTAACCATTAAATGCTGAGCCATGAGCTGTGGCTTTTGTTCAAGGAATCAGCCCTCATTATTTCAAATGGGTTTTTAAATAATCATGTTGAATAGAGCAATTCCATGTGGAAAGCTGTGATTACTCATGATTCTGCGACGAAATCTCAACCAATCAGAGAATTGCGACAAGTTGTGAAAAAGAACATTAAAAAGCACCTGTGAAAGGAATAGTTCACCCAAAAACAAAAATTTGCATGAAATTGAATCACCCTCAGTCCATTAAAGATTTATGAGTTTATTTCTTGATAGGAATAGATTTGGAAAAAATGTATCATTACATCACTTGCTCACCAAAAGATCCTCTGCCGTAAATGGGTGCCGTCAGAATTAGAGTTTGATTAATTCACAAGTAATCCACACAATTCCAGTCCATCAATGAACGCCTTGTAAAGTGATAAGCTGCATGTTTTTAAGAAACAAATCCATCATTAAGGCTTTTTAATGTTTAAACCATTGCTTCTGGCCAAAATACGAGTCGTCAATCCATTATAACACTCCCTCCTGTCAGCGTATGATGTGGAGTAATTCTCAAATTACTTAAATATTTGTATGCAATAATCTTAAAATATAGTGCTTGTATATCTTTACATATATAAATAAATAGTTTTATATTCTGTATTCATGGGGGTTCTATAACAAAATTAATAAAAAAAAACTAATTTAAAAATAAAAATACTGTTTGGCTCATGGCTTACAACTCTTTAAGAAAGACTTTTCTAAAATCCCTATGCGAAAAATAAATGGAAGAAGTACTTCAACTGTGAGTTTGGGCGCAACTAAGGAACTTAAAAAATCTGCCTTTTTGTCGCTTATAATGTGTTATCGAATCTTGGTACTTGGTTACCAAGGAGACAACACTATCCGTGAAGAGCTTGAGATGAAATCTGAAACATTTGATTCAGAAAACAAAGAAAACCTGCTCATAGTTGAAGAAACAGCCATAGAGCCACTCACTTCCACAGCAATGCACTCATATTGTTTGAAGAAGAAGCTGAATTTTCCAAAGAGCCATAAACTAGAGATAAAGCCCTGGTGCAACGCTATGATGAAAAGTGAATGGATACGACAGCTTATTTGGAGCGAGAGATGGAGAGGAGGAGGTGGAAATAGATTGGGTGACAGAAAGGGGAAGAGAGAGAACCATAGAGAGACAGAGGAGTAAATTGCTGCTTGACTGGGGGGAAAATCCCCACTCCCCTGACTCCTGCAGGAGCTGAATTGTGGCTACAGCAGGTAATTAACGTATCACAGGAGAGTGAGAACATCCTCTCTCTAACACAGAGACTGAGGGGGTCTAGAGTGGCCTGCAGAATCGAGGCTCGCAGCCCCAATATGTCATGAGCTTAATGAAGACGTCCCTGAGGCCTCGTGCCCTAGACACTAACCAACACTTACTTGCCAAGACGCCTCCATATTTATCACCTCACTCTGCTTGGCATGTACACTTGTACAGTAGCGCTCATTGATCCAATCCAATAAATATTACTAGTAGGCCATAGTTTACTTAACAGTAATGAGCATGAAGTACTGCTTGGTATTCAGAAATAGGTGGTATTGGGGGGAGGGACATCCTCATTCAAGGAAGCATTTAATTGGACAAAATAAATTGGACACACCCCTGAGTACAGGATGAGTCGAGATCTTTTAACTCTGGTGGATTCTGATTGGCTGTCAATGTTTTTACTATTCATCAGCTGGAAAAAATCATTTTCCTTTTTGTCGTTATAGTTGTAGTATGGACTTCCCTACTCTCATAGAATTATATAATGATTATAAAAACGTTATAGTTATCATTGTCATAAAACTAGAGTTTTTATTATATGGCATCTTTGTAGAGATATTAGTACATGGAAAAACTGTCATCATTTACTCATCCTCAAGTTGTTCCAAACCTGTGTGAGTTTCTTTCGTCTGTTGAACATAAAAAGGTAATTTGAAGAATATGGATAACCAAACAGCTGATGGTAGCCATTGAATTTCATAGTATTTTTCCCTACTATGGAAGTCAATGGCTACCGTCAACTGTTTGGTTACCAACTTTCTTAAAAATATCATCTTTTGAGTTCAACAGAAGAAAGAAACTCATAAAGGTTTGGGATCAATTTTTTATTGATTTTAAAAATTCACAATTCAGCATGGCCATATGTTTAACTATTCTTACAATCAAATCAGATCAACATGCGTTATTTTGGGTACATTTTTCAGAAGACGCCACACGTCTGATTTAAGAGACAAAGCTTCCCGGGTCTTTGTGTGTTGATTATAGTGTCATGTAGAGAGGAAATGAACCCGCTTTGTTGCCGAGGAGTTACAGAGCTTCTCTATGGAGCTGCTAATTTGAAACAATGTGCTGCAAAAAGTAGATGTACAATGACAGTACTCGAGAGAATCCTGCCATTCACTTGTCCAAAAAAAAAGGACTTTATGTACATTTAAAAACATTCATTAATGACTAATTCAAAATTGAAAGTTTCAGGGGAGATGTTATTCAGTGTAACTATTATTTATTAGCAATGTTTGCTAGGGTTAGCATCATTGTGGGTTATTTCTTAAAAATTAAGATTAAATTAAATTGAACTTAAAATTAACAATGCTTTGAGACCTGGGGATCAGTTCTTGCAAAATAGAAACTACCCGAACACCATAGTTTGCTAGGGTTAGCATCATTGTGGGTTATTTCTTAAAAATTAAGATTAAATTAAATTGAACTTAAATTAACAATGCTTTGAGACCTGGGGATCAGTTCTTGCAAAATAGAAACTACCCGAACACCATAGTGTACCAAAAACACGTCAACACCTTAGCAACCACATAGCGAACATTATATTTCCCATTTAGGACTTCATAATCTTACAGCTGTGACTTTATACAATGCCGTTCAAAAATTTGGTGTTGGGAAGATTTTTAACTTTTTTAAAGAAGTCTCTTATGCTCTCCAAGGCTGTATTTTTTGATCAAAAAATACAGTAAAAAGAAAAAGTAATATTGTAAAATATTATCACAATTTAAAATGACTCATTTCCATTTCAATATATTTTGCAGTTTTAATATTTCATACAGTTGTTTTGCTTGCTATGTTTGTCAAAATATTAAGAAATATTTTTTTCAGGATTCTCTGATGAATAGAAATTTCAAATAAACAACATTTATTTGAAATAGTAATTATTAAATGTAACATTATAAAAAGTAACACTAAATACAAAAAAAAATGTTACTGACCCCAATGTATATCTTACAGTTGTTACCTTATACATTATCTCCCAGATTTATTTGTCATAATAATTGTAGTGGTAACACTTTAGTATAGGGACCAATTCTCACTATTAACTAGTTGCTTAGCATGCCTATTATTAACATATTAGATGTTTATTAGTACTTATAAAGCACATATTCTGCATGACCATATTGTACATCATTAATCCTACAATACCTAAACATAACAACTACCTTACTATTAAAAATGCAGTAATTAGGAGTTTATTGAGGCAAAAGTTGTAGTTAATAGTTAGTCAATAAAAAAGTGTGACCATTGTAGCTTTATATCAAAATTGTGACCAAATTTCTCCTAATTCTGACTTTATATCTCAGTGGGACTATTTTTCCTTTCAAATTTCTCACAGTCTGTTTTTATTTTTCTCTGAGGCAGCTTCCACTTTTTTTAACACTTCTTAGTCTAGCTTAACTCATCCAAAGGGAACATCAGTGTGTGAACACTCTGTCCAACTCTACTGCACAAATGTGATTTAATTACTACCCAAACGTGTGTGTGTGTGTGTGTGTGTGTTTTTCTGTAACAGCTCAAGCAGAGGTAAAAGATACACATTCACACACTTAACAGAGCATCCACAGTGCTTTAGTCATGCCGTTATGAAGCCGTGTGTGTGTGCTGTGAAGTTTTGAGTCTTATACTTCATGAGAGTCTCTTCTGCTATAGGCCTAAACATCTGATTCACACAATCACAAATATACCAAGCTGCTAATGAGCTCAGATACACACTGCGTGTTTGTGTAGACTGTGATTACCCTGATGTGAGTGGGAAGATGTGAGATTACTCCTTCCTCTCTGTCTTAAATAAGCTAAATTTGCCCTCTCATTCCCCCCAGCGATAACACTGGCTTCATTATATAATTAACACTGTTGACACTCACACCAGCTCACAACCACTGAACCCATATCAACTGCACTGTCCAATGAAGACTCATATGTACGTTGTCCTACATGTGTAAAATGAGGTCATGCCTTTTGCCCAAGTCCAACTTGTGTGTGTGTGTGTGTGTGTGTGTCTGTGTGTGTGTGTCTGTGTGTGTGTGTACATGTGTGTTTCTGATTTGGTCATTTCAATATTTTTTTATATTTTTATTCAAAAGTGTGGCTGTTAAGAATTTTTTTTTTATATTATAGAAATAAATCTTTTTTTTACCCAAAAAAAGTTTAAAGTAAAATTTTACCAAGGCTGCATATATTTACTGAAAAATACATTAAAACAGTAATATGTAAAAATATTTTTACAATGTAAAATAACATTTTTCTATAAAACAGTAACAATTCTAATATGCTGATTTGCTGCTCAAGAAACATTTTGTATAACTATCACTGTTGAAAAAGTTGCTTGAATGTTTTTGGGGAAATTGTGACAATTTTTTCAGGATATTTGAAAAATAAAAAATAGAAAGTTTAAAAGAATAGCATTTACTTGAAATAGAAATCATTTGTAACCATATACATAGCTTTACTATTATTTTTTGATACCCTAAATGAATAAACAGTTGTGTGTGTATACATACAGTTAAATGATAATTAAAACTGATAAAATTATATACAAAATTAAGTACAGCAAAGGCAATATAGCTAATAAAAGACTTAATTGTACCTCAAAATGGCAGTTTTCCAATCTATTCCTGTCAGCTCTACATCATTTCAGTTCATCTAGGGATTCATTTTATGTAGTCGTGGCGTCTGCCATTGCTAAGCAACCATGACCTGCGCTCTCCACGACGACGCAGAAGTTTCAACAGGATAAATGGATTTCCAGCACTGAAAATGGTGTGCAGTAGCTCTGCTACTAAATGTATTTAAATTGGGTATCTCTGTACAGCTGTCGCGTCCGGTGTAGACATTGTGTCTGTGTGTGAGCAAAGAAAGCAATCAGTACGATCAGTAGCCTATACTAAACATCGCACATCCTTCGGTGTGACTATCGCGGATGCGCACATCGCGATATTGATGCTGAAACGATATATCGTGCAGCCCTAACTAGAGATGCAATTTGTTCATTTAGCTTCTAATCTTCCAGAGATGTGCGCTCAAGGGCATCAGCGGCTGTTCAATTATCAGAAAAGATTTTTTTTTTTTTTTTAAAGTTGTTTACTGTACAAAATCTTTGTAACAGGGCTGACAATTAACAACTTGCCAAAATAAGTGATTAAAAAAGGAGATGCCAGCTTGTCTTTGAAGAGATATTCTGGAAATGTCAGTTGTTTTTTTAAAGTGAATCAATTATGAATTAATAAAGAAAAATATCATAGTAACAGGGTTGACACAAAGTTTTACGTACAAACACGACAAAAGGTTTATATACAGCGGGTAAAATAAGTATTGACCATGTCACCATTTTTCTCAGTAAATATATTTCTAAAGGTGCTGTTGACATGAAATTTTCACCAGATGTCGGTAACAACCCAAGTAATCCATACATACAACATTTAGATCCCTGGGTCATTCCATTTTATTACACAGAACTTAATTTCTGAACTTATTTGTTTAGTTTTCTTTGTATACATGCATTACTTGGGTTGTTACCAACATCTGGTGAAAATTTCATGTCAACAGCACCTTTAGAAATATATTTACTGAGAAAAATAGTGACGTGTTCAATACTTATTTTACCCGCTGTGTGTATATATATATATATATATATATATATTATCCAAATATAAAAAATGTGTCTCTATTATCCCAGTAAAGGAATATATTAACATGTGAATCACTGAAGCATATGAAAGGGACATAGAAGTCACAGAATCTTTCACTTTAAAGGGTTTCAGGATTATTGGAGTGTGTCTCTCTCTCTCTCTCCTCAGCTTCACAGCCCTTTTAGTGTTCCAGACAGATAACATGCCTTAGGACTACTTTGCTACAAGCTCTATGAAGAGCCATCAAGGCTACTTAGTTCACATTATTGTACTCGACAGCAACGGATGTGACTCACTAAACAGCTTAATACTTTTCGTTTGATTTTCAGTTGGAACTTGCGTCATGTGACGTATTTCAGACTTTCTTTTTTTGCTCTTTTTTTTTGCAACATGCGTAATGTGATGTAATAGCCTATTTTGCAAAATAGGGCTTCTTTGCTTTTGAAGGACAGGAGAATAGAGGGAAAGCTAGGCAAAGAAAAAATATAGCTATGAAAAAAGGAAATTGCTAAGACCATGTGAAAGTAGGTAAGTTAGTGTGTATGGATGATTATGTATTCATCTGTATTTGTGATTTCAGAATATCAGCTGCATCTCATATGTGTTCACCTACCTGTTTCTGTCATGAATGTAAGATTGATGGCCAGCTGTGAAGATACTCGTAAAATTGACGTCATGTGACATTTGAGTTGGGATCATGAGTATATATGGGGTATAGCAATTCAAGATACCTACATTGAAAAATGATCCTTGAAATGAAGAGGACTGTTTAAAGAATTTAAGGTGCTGCAAAGAACTGTGGAATAATCTTTATTTTTAAGAGGGTTGGGGAAAACCTGTCAAGAATAAATCCATATTTAACCCTAAAATAAAAAAGAAGAAGAAACATATATATATATGTATATGAAATAATGCTCTTTTTTGCTTTAATACAAAGCACATTTCCATCAAATTTGTGTGACTGCAACATAATATATGTATTTTAAACTTGAAAGTATTTGTTTATCATGGCAGTATTTTGGGGGATGGCTGTTTGTGTGTATTTAAACTTTTCGTTATGAACTCATTTCACACAAGCACATAAATAAATAATATAATTAATAATTATTTCTCATTACCACAATGTCATTCTCATTTCTCATTACTATATATATATAATCAGCATTAGAATGACTTCTGATGGATCATATGACACTGAAGACTAGAGTAAAGATGATGAAAATTCAGCTTTGCATCACAGGAATGAATTACTTTTTTAAAAACATTCAAATAGAAAATACTTATTTAAAATTGAAATAATATTTCTGTTTTTACTACAAATCAATTCAGCATTGGTGAACATAAGAGACTTCATTAAAACATTTAAAAATCATAACTTTTTGTAATGTCAAGTGTCGCATGCAGGTGCAGCAGGAATCAGTTCTCAGATCAGTTCTAAGACATTCACAGCATGGCTCTATTTGGCGTTGTGTTTGCATGTTAAGGTAGTGAAATGAGCCGCACACAGCCTCCTCAGACGAGCTAATAGCTTGGTGTGGGTTCACCACTTCCCTCGTCAACATCTACAGCTCTGTAATTAAATAAAAATAGTTTTCCAGGCATTTACAGCAATATTTATTCGCTCAGTGATTTTTACCAGGTCCTCGCATGTATCCGGCAAACCACATCGCTCTCACCAGATACATCATTATGACTTTTTCAGTATGATCTATTGCTGCTTGCCATGTCTCTCATTGTGTGTGTGTGTGTGTGTGTGTGAGCCCATCACTGCCTCAACATCTGTCCCTGTATATTGCTGATAAGAAGCGCCCTCCTCAGCCAAGTGAGGGAGAAACCATGGCAACGGTCCAGCCTGGTGTTGACATCGTGGTGCGTTAAATATAACGTTTTGCCACACAACCAGTCATTCAGCCATTTTAGTCAGTCTGCTTTTCTATAAATACACACTTTTCTTCTCCCAACTGTAGCTCAGGCTGTTCAGACTGGATGGAGAGAGGAAAAGAATAGTGTGTATGTGTGTGAGCGAGTGTGTGTGGGGGTTTATGAGACAGCCATTACAAATTTGCAAGGACACTCATGTTTCACACAAGCACATTTATGTTTCTATTTCAAACACTGTTATAAAACAGACTGCAGTGCTGCGGTTTAAATGCTCACATTTTACTGAGGCCAGATGTGTGTAGTGTTCGTTATATCTCGCACTATTAGATTTATCGTCGTCAATATACACGTGATAAAAGAATGAGGGGTGTTTGAGAGAGACAGAAGGAGAAAATGATAGACAGAGGGCGAAAACAAGAGCGACAGAGGCGTAACAGATCAAAATAATGGTCTGTTCTGACAGCCCTTTGTTTTAATGGGGTTCAGCTGGGGACGTTTAGAAGTGGTTATGTTCAAACAGCAGCAGAATACGGCTGTCCAGTCCCGTTTTAGAATTCTAAATATGTTGCTTTCACAAATCAGTTTTAAACTAGAGTGACAACTGCATTCTGTGACATCACAACTGAACTGACTCAGAAGTGGCTTTGTTTACTTTAGTTACTATGGTTACAGCAGTTGGTTAATACAGTTGTATGAGGTCATAATTGACTGGTATCACTGTGCAATTCAAATTCAGTTCAAATTCAAATAGCATTTGTATTTGATTCTTTCAGTGTTTCTCAAGTGCTCCAAAGCAACCACAGATAAATCAATATTAAAAACGGAAAGTGCATAAATATCATCTCTTTTGCACAGTAGAATTAAAAACTTCTAATGTTGAATTTATGGGTCGACTGTTATGACGTATGTTTAACTGTATCTTCCATTATTGCTACTACTTGCCAAGTAATTGTGCTCACATATCTCCTTAGTTACTGCAGTCATGTTTTTAAACCGATTCTGACAGATAAAACGTGTCTGGAAAATTTGATGCCTTTATAATCAGTGTTTTTATTGAGCTGCTATCTTGGAACAGATATGCATAATGTATTTTCCACTTATTACTGCTGCATCCAAAAGTTTTTTAGTTAAATTTAATCTCAACATTTCAAATATTAAAGCAGTATTTACTTGTCCCTAGTTCAGTCTCATTTAAAATGCATAACTCTTTTTTTTTTTTCTGTTTTTTTCTCACCTGCTTTCTGTCTGTTGAATTGATTGAGATTCTAAACAAATTTGCTAAATCTTTAGGAAAGATGAGATAAAGTGCTGACTGAGCTGCCATCTCTACACTAGGAGAGAAAAATCCATTTTCTCAATCAGTATTTTAGTCTTGTTTTTCAGTGAAAATATGTAATTATCCTTAAAACAAGATAAATGTACTTAATTTGTTTTACTATAATTTAACTTAATTTGATTTACCAGAATTAAGTCTATTTTTTATAAACCTTTTATATTATATTTTTTATAAACTTTACTGTTTTTTATTTATTATTATTTTGGCAGATTTGTTATACTAATTTCATGTTTACATTTGTAAATGTTATTTACTAGTAATTAATAATTTAGTTAATATATTAATTTAATTAATTTCTTTTATATATAATTTTACTATATATAATTTTACCCTTTAAAAAAAATCTAGATTTTTTTTTTGTAGTGTAGTATTCTTTGATGTGACAGTTAACCTAAAATATTACTTAATTTGATGGTAACTTACATCACATGAACTCGTTGTTAAACTGAAACTTTTCTTGAAAATATTTTTTAAAATATATTTTGAATACCATACAAAATCATTGTGAATACAAAGAGTACATCTGGCATGTGATTTAAACAAGTTTTTTTTTTTTTTTTTTT
>NW_015660878.1:3021568-3032014 GCF_001515625.1 Sinocyclocheilus rhinocerous | reverse complement strand
AAACAAGTTTTTTTTTTTTTTTTTTTTCATTTCTTTATCGTGAACTCATTGACTGATGTAGCAGAAACTGATAGTTTCATATTTTAATTACTTAAATTAAGATATAATATGCTGATAAAGAACTTACTTTTTTGTTGTGTAATTCTTTAACGTGACAGTCAATTGATTGTAGGTTGCAGCCTTGTGGAACTTTGTATCTAACATTCTGTTTATCATCTGATCTCTCTCTGCTGTGACTAATTATTACCATTGATCATTGAGCCTGCTGATAAGATGGCCTGAAAGCATAATAGAGGTGAGCTGGCAACAAGGCAAGTGACACTGTGTGTATTTGTGTGTGTGATCCGTGACTAACACACAGGTGTGTGCCTCTATTCAGAAGCTGCACTGCACTGGAAAGCAAGGTCTTATTTGCAAGACAAAAAAGATAGTCAGCGGTGCTGTTACACACACACATACACAATAAGCGCAGGATGAGTCAGACCGGCATTCTACATTTTGCTTCCCTTTTATTTCGCCATTATTGATGCTGAAGGTTTAGAAACCGTATACATGCAGTGTCTTTCAGTGGAATGTCAAGAAGTGTGTCTTGTCAAAATGATAAAAGACCCCAAATACAGTATGTCAGGCAGGGCCAGAGGTCGCTGTGAGTATATGTGTGTGTGTGTGTGTGTGTGTGGTGCATGCTGTTTGACAGTAGAGCAGGGGAGAATAATGCTTGCTTTATTTAGCTCCCACTGACTTTCTGCCAAACCCACAACAGCATGGAGTTGAATGCGTACAAACACATGTGCACACACACACACACACACACACACACCATTAAATACCTTCCAGCACTTCATTAGTGCTGTGTAAACATTTCAGACATGCATTCAGCCCTTCACTTGAAGTGTTGTTGTCTTTTATTGTTTGATCACTGTTTTTCCACATGCAATTCATCTGTGTTTGTAGAGCAGACTGTTTTTCATAACATATTCACTTTTTTCAGTCAAACCTGTCATGTTTATGATGTGGGTTAGTGGATGTCAGGGTGATAGAACTGTTCTGATAGCATAATGAAGAAAAAGCCTCATTAAAGCCTATTTCAAAATTAGTTTGACATGATATTTATTTATTTATTTACTCACTTACTTTGTAGAAGCCCAAGCAGAAAAAAAAAAAAAGAAAGAAAGAAAAAAAACCAGAAAATTATGTCCTAGAGTTTTTTGTTTTGTTTTGTTTTGTTTTTTGTTTTAGACATTGAAAGATTTGGTCAGGTTCTAAACTACCCAAAACATAAAGATATTTATTAATTAATAATTCACAATATTTGTAATAAATAAATAAATAAATATAATTAAATAAATTGTACTTTAAAAAATATATTTATGTTTTATGTGTGGTATAAGGAAATAATTTTTTTATTAAATTTAAACTTTTCTTGAAAAAGGTACAAAACCTTTTGAAAAATATGTGAAACCAAAATGATAAGATAAAAGAAAAAGAAAATGTCCTGTTAATTTGACATGTTTTTAAATAATTGTAAAGTAAATCAATAAATACATACATAAGGATTTTCCTTTTTGTTTGACACATTTAAAAAAAACCAATTAAAGATAAATAAACCGACATAAGATTTTTCCTTTTCTTTTGACACATGCTAAAATGAATTTAAAGATAAATAAATTAATAAAATAAGGGTTTTGATTTTCATTTGTCATTTAAAAAAAAAAAAGATATTACAAACAAACAGATGAATAAATGCGATTTTTCTTTTCCTTTATTGTAGACAATTAGTCATTGATCCATTATGTAGAAACTGATGGAGGGTTTCCTCTCTTTTGTCTTACACAGCATTAACACCTTATTCCACTGCCTGAGCTGTGCAACCTCCAATGGCCCACAATGCTCTAGTGATGTTGCTCAAAAGGTCAGGCAAGTGCATTTTTATGTCTTCTGCCATTTCATATCTCCACTTCTAGATCCCTTTTCCCTCCTGTTGAACTAGTAAATGTGTGAATGTAAGCGTTCCTTCTTTAAAAAAAAAAAAAAGGCTCAGTTGGCCATAGCCGGGCAACCACCTCTTCAATCACTGTGGGGTTTCACAGACTGGCAGAACTGTTAATAAAAGCCTGTCAGACTGAACCTTTCAGCCCTCAGAGACACCAAGGCTGGACTCTGATAAGAAGAAAGAGAACAATTCCCTTTTATAGACACAGAGAAGCAAAGTGGCTTAGAGCGGAGGGTTTCAGGAACCCTACGATATAAAGAGCAAAGAGTATACGTGTGATCTGCTTATTGGAGATTTTATTTCAAAGAATACTGAATGGGAATGTCCATGTATGTATGGAATTCCCAGGGCTTTAGAAAAGTGACCCTTCGCATTACTGGTAGTGAAGGGGATCCCCAAAAAGGTGAAAGCCTTTCACAACTGAAATGTGACTCAAGTCTGATTTACGAGCAGGACGAGGTCTTTAAATATCTTCAAGGACTATGATGGAGGTCTTGGAAAGGGGTTTGGATCAAGGCTTGACATTTCCACTATAGGGTATCCCCCAACTTCCACTCCTACCTCCCTTTTGGCTTGTCTTAGATCACATGATCTAGCTCAGAACGACAAGACTATGTGCACGTGTGTGTTTATGTAATGTGCCAAGTCGCCTCCATATAAGGTAAATGCTTAGCTCAGCACAAGCGAATTCCTCTTGTTATTTAGCGACAAGAATGCTGCTGTTGATTTGTCATTGCGTCCATGACAGTTGTTGTAAATTAGCTCACGCTCTGTAAAGGTCAGTTCTCTGTTCTGACACATGCCGAACTCTTTATGTGACTCAGCTTGAAAGCTCATTCAGTAATGAGTGCGGCTGGGATCCGGTGGCCCAGTGTTTGTATTTGGGAAGCTTCTGTACTAAAGAGTTTGGAGGGAAATCTCCCTAAAAGCCGGTGGGAATTCCCCCTATGTTTCCACAGCTGTCTGCCGCACCACCTGGGGCTCTGCATCAGAACTGGGCAACTCCCAACAGCTGCCTATCTCTCCTTCTCAGTCCTTTGGACAACTTCTTTGTTTTTGTTGTATGTACACATCATGTTGCTTTAGACAATCGAACAGTCAGAAGAGTCTGAGAGATATCAAATAAGCTTTGAGGGTTTCATATGTAGTGTAGTTTAGAAGTCATGTGTACATGGCATATTTAGTGGCTCCTAAAAAGTATTTGGATTTTGAAGCTGCACTTCAACAACAAAAAAAAAAACCCACTGTGTTTTAAGCCAATTATATGTCTCAGAAAACTGAAATCGGTTTCCAAGAAAAAATTCACAAATCCCTAGAAATGTCCATGCCAAATGAAGTTAAATCATACTCACTTTTCAGGCACAATTTTAATTGAATTTTCCATTTTATATTTTTATATATATATATATATATGTGTGTGTGTTTTATATTTTTCTAATACAGTTATGTTGTACTATATAAAATGAAATGTGTGAAATATGATGACATTTTTAAAAATAAGGTGATATTTCAAAAGCTAATTATTAATATTATCGGAGACTTCTAGAAATAGCCCAAATTATGTAAATGTGATATCCTGTTTATGGGTAATTTATACTGGAAAAATGTTTAGTCTTAATTTAGAGTTTTATGTGTTATATATGGGTATGTGTATGCTTAAAAAGAAAGAAAAATATATATATTTAAGTGTATGCATAACTATATAATTGTGGCTTAAGTGTCCAAATACTTTCTGGACATGTGAATAATGCTCTGTCAGTCTTAGTAAAGGCATGGGCATTTGGGGTATTTTTTGATGATGCTGACATTTGTGGACTGACTGGTGTGGAAGTTCCCATCCCAGTGGAAATACGGTGTATGAGATTCACTTCGTCAGATGCACTTTAGCTTTAACCTTGTGACTTATGTGACATAATCACCAATCAGTGATCCACCCTTTGAGGTTATGGAAAATTGTAGATCTTGTGACTAGCTACCTGTTTGTGTATGTGGGTGTCCCTTGTGACTTTGGACCAGATATGTGTTGTCTATCTAAGCAGCCATGTAAGGCTGGATTTTTATGTCATGCCTAAAATGTCTGTCTGCCTAAATCTCTGTGCAAGTAAAGCCTAATGATGTTTAAAGGGACAGTTCAGCCAAAAATGAAAATTCTGTCAATTACTCGCCCTCATGTCATTCCAAACCTATATTGTTTTCTGTCTACCATAAACCTCAAAAGAGTTTTGCATACAATGAAAGTAAAAGATGAGCAGGGGCTGTGAAGCTACAGCTATATAAATGTTTTTTAATGCATTGGAATACTTGGAATTTAGTACACAGGTGGTCACTTTTATGATGCTTTTTATTGTTTTTGGAGCTTTACATTCTTTTTAGGTTCATCATTCACTTTCATTGTATGGAAAATAGCAGCATGAACATTCTGCTAAACATCTCTTTTTCTGTTCCATGGAAGAAAGAAAGGTCATACAGGTTTGGAACAAGATGAATCATTTTAAGTAGAATTTTCCCTGACTCTCTTCCTGCTTTGCGGTTCGTCTGTGTGGTAAAAAGAAAAGGAACTGAAAGTTCCAAAGTGGAAGGAAAAACAGAGATATAATATGATTACATCAACAAACTTGTTTACACACCAGTCACTCTCCCTATCAATAACTTGAGTCAACACACACACACACACAAGCACACACATGCTGCCACTATGTTTACTAATGTAAGCGTACACCATCACACACACGCATACACACACAGAAGGTGCTGTCTGTCTGGAACGACTCCACATCTGCGGCAGGAGCACATGATATTTATGAAATGGGAGTCATTATGAGGGCCGAACATCCATTAGAGCTGTAAGAGCCGCTGCGAAAGCAGACGAGGGCTCATAAAATTGAGATCAACTGAGGATTTAGCCCGGATAATAAACAGGTCTTGTTCGGGGAAATGAGTTGCTGAAATTGAAGCTCATCTTCTGAGTTTTCTTTAGAGGTTATTTTGTTATTTTCCTTTATGGGTGTGTATGTGTTGGTTCAACAGTCTGCAATGACACGCAAACACATGCGCAAGCGCTTTACACTCTGGCTATCCTAACCAAAGACTCATGCCTCATGGGAGGAAAAGGGGAAGTCAGAACAATCAGCCTCTGATGAGTGGGGGGCTTTTGGAGGGAGTTTACAGTAAAACGGCCCTCTGTGCCACCAGTCTGCCCACCTGCCCCTGTGCCCCCTTGGGAAAGAAAGCAAAGATAAGCCAGTAAATAATAGCTGTTTGAAGCAGGGGAGGACTCGGGCTCGGGTCATTATCTGGATAACTGTGACTAAGGGTTATTCTGCTGATCTGAGTGCATGTGGATTGTACCATCTGGTGAAGAAAAAAGGGGTGTGGTGATACAGTCTGTTCTAGACATACAATCATTTGTTCGTGTTCTTTCTCTGTTTTCCTACTCCTTTTATCTGTCAAAGAGCAGAAAAATCCCCCTTGTGCGTCACACTATGATTAAATCATGAAAAAAGGGAATCTTTTAAGTTGGAAAAGGTTTGCTTATATTAAGTATTGAATAATATATTTATCAGACATTGCCTTTAAGCTACAGCTTTCTATTATATATAATATTAGTTGTGCAGATTTTTATTTTTTTCAATAACATAAAATATAAGCACTACAAAATGATTCAGTGCAGCACAATACATAAACCAAAATCATTTATTGGCCAATATTATTAAATATAGTATAAGTGATCAGCCACAAGGACTAAACCATTTGTTTTTTACGGAGTATCTGTAAAAATTCCGATTTTAGGAACTGGCTCATTTTTAATTCATGAGCCCCACAGGATGTTGAATTGAATGACAGGAAGACAAATTTACTGAATTGCTCTATATACATACTCTATTTCTGTAAATTAGGTTTAGTACTGGAAAAAAAATCTAATGGACAGATTTTGCTATAAATTGTTCTTTATATTGTTTTCAGTTACTTAAATAAATAAACTGCCATCAAATAAAGTGTATTAAATACAATGAGATATTTAATACAAATGTGGGATTTTAAAACATTGATAACTAATACCATCTGATGTTTCTAGAAATGCCCCATACGTTTTTACATAGATGATAGCATGTTTATAAGTAATTCATACTGAAAAATTAAATGCATTATTATAAACTACACTTAGAGCAGTTTTTAAATTTGTTTGGCTTTCATTCTTTTTTTTAATTCTAATTTCATTCAAATTAAACATCGGTAACACTTTATTTTAAGGTGTCCTTGTTACGTTACATGTACTTACTATTATAATAACAATATATTATGCATAATTAAATGCAAGTACCAAACCCTAATCCTTACCCTACCTATATAGTAAGTAAGTGTAGTTAATTAATGTTACTCAGTACTTAAATGTATAATTACACTGTAACAAGGACACCTTAAGATAAAGTGTAACCTAAACATCTAGTTACCTCGGTTCAAAGTCAATGCAAAATATTACAAATGTACTCAGAATTTAAATGATACTCTCAATTCAGATCTAATTGGCAGACAGCCCTGTGCGTATGCAGTGACATATGACACAATTACCACAACATCTGTTGTGGCAAAATATACTCTTGCACACTGTCTTGGGATGATGTATGTATTGTGTGATTACAGAATCCTGCTGAATAATTGATAGGGCAGCGGCCAGGTCACTTGTCAGTGGATGGAACTGGAGATCAGTCCGTTTCTGAGGAAACAGTGCACCTGAAGGCCAATTGCCGCCAGTATGACGTTGGTGACCCACCGACTACTGCCCTAACCTAGCGGTTTAACCGGCCTGCTAATTACTGTGGCATTTGGGTTTCCTGTTGTTATCACATCCCTGCGACCATTAGCCCGGAGGGACATGTCTGAAATGACTTCTTTCATTTCATCATCTTGCTCACTTCTCCTTGACCTCCTCCGTTACATGGCCTCTCCTCCTCCGTCAGCCATCCACCTCCTCCTCTGGAGAAACAATGAATAATACATCAGGCTTTACATCACCGTTTGAAAGGCGACAATGTTAGCATGTCAAGGCTCTGCATTCGATCTGCTCTTCCAGTGACAAGATGGAATATGTTGGCCGGTATTGGTTTTCAGCAGGCATGGCTGAAATATTGATGAGGGCTGCGGCAGTTTTTCCACTGTGGTTAAGCTAGTCACCAGTCACTTCACCCTTTCCCCGTCACTTGATACGGCCTGCCCGATCCTAGGCCACAGCCTGGCTACCGTTAACGAGAGGGAGCGAGAAAAGAGACATTTTCCATCTGCTGTGAAATTAGAGCAGCTCATTATAGCAGAGTGCTCTATGAGTGTGTGTGTGTGTATCCAACATTTCATTGTGTGAGAAGGTGACAATGGGAGGGATGATTCCCTCAAGTCCACACCTGGTTTTTGGTGTTCGCGTTGGATCAATGATCAATGGGTTGGATCGGCATTCGGTGTAACCCAAATGGCACTACGAGGGATTGATAAAACCCCTCTCAGTGGAGCAGATGACTCAGTGCAGCACTTCCTGAATAAACCATGACTCCAAACGCGCATCAATAATGCAGAGAGCTACTGTAACACATACAGCCGTTAGAGCGTAAGGGTACAACTGTTGGATCTAACGTTTACCAAGTTTTCGCAGACCTAGTTTAGTTCCAGGTTACACTAATATCCTGAATGAAATGCAGACAGTAAGTGGGGCATGCTGTTTTTTTTCTTCTTCGTGTCCTCATCATCATTTAGAGTGGGTATCTGTCTTTGAGCCAGTTCAGGTCACTTCTCGCTGCTCTCCCCTGAGTCGCTTTATTTCCATTCCTCTTCTCAGTCTCCAGCATTTAATGCAAATAGAACACTGGTTGCTTCTACATTACATTCATTGTGTACGATGAGCTACCAAAGTTCAAAAAGTCATCTCAGGTGGATTTATAAAGGGTTTTGTTATGTAGGGGAGCCGGGGGTAAGTTGTCATACTATTTACTCCATTTAGTGTCTCGCAGGGGAGATTTATTTTTGAATTTCAACTTTACACAAGTCTTGGCTATGAAAAGCTGTTGAACATTTCCACTTTTAATTCCCAAGAAAAATATGTGCACATTAGCAGGGCAATTTCTCACAATGACGACCAGCTATTGAACAACCTTTGTGAAATATGTGAAATATTCAAAAATGTAATAAAATAAAATAAAAAAACCTTTGTTTTGGTTTACATATATTGTGATTAACTGTGTAAAATGAGAAAACTCACTTTAGCCTGACATTTGTATTCATTTTATTTTAGAGGACAAAATTCACAATTTTTTTTTTTTTTTTACATGATTTCAGTTTTCCCAATTAAAAATTTCCCAGTATAGATTTCTTGTAGACCTACTGTATATTATGGTATTGTACATAAATATGTTCACTATCTATCTATCCGACGTGACGTCGAGAGTGACCGACTGAAAGGGAACTATCTATCATCGTGTATATGCATAGTATATAAAGATAGATAGACAGACAGACAGACAGAACATGAACATATTTATGTATAATAATATAATTAGTAGTAGGTCAATAGTGGATACTGGAATATATATATATATATATAGAGAGAGAGAGAGAGAGAGAAAAAGAGAGAGTATTTATTTGTTTGTTTAATCACAGTTTTGTCCCTCAAAATTCCTTGCTTCGGTTTAAAACAGTCATAA
Source organism: Sinocyclocheilus rhinocerous (assembly GCF_001515625.1). Lineage (NCBI taxonomy): Eukaryota > Metazoa > Chordata > Actinopteri > Cypriniformes > Cyprinidae > Sinocyclocheilus > Sinocyclocheilus rhinocerous. Next base: position 3,023,335 of record NW_015660878.1, on the reverse strand, counting down.
TTTTACTGTCATTTGTTCAATATTGTTGCTGCAAGCCAGCACAAGCTGAATATATTTATGAATGTCACAGATGCTGCTTACTCAAATTGGCTGTGCTTTAAGGCTGTATATTTTGTTTGTTAGATGCAGCTTTTGTCTGGACTCTCTGAGGCCGACTCTATGAACACAACTCAAGCCTGGCACGTGAATTAACAGGTTGTCCTTGTAGAATAAATTTCTCCAGCACTTATACAGAAGAAAATGTCTGACTGATCTTCTAATATGTTTACTCTCACACAACATGGCATTAACTTCCCTTAGCCAGGCCCCTTTGATTGATTTCAAGGCCTTTCTGTAGAACAAAGTGCTTTCAATCCCTTGTAAGGAATGTGTTCCAACATATTTGTAGTCATATTTCATATTCAACCATTGGATAGGAATGGTAACATTGTGGGATGAATGGATTTTTTTTCTGTGCCCTTGTTAGGTCTACATTGTCAAGGCAGAAAGACACATTATATTGACATTTTGCAAACTAATTTTTATTTTGTTTTGTTTTGTTTTATTTTATTTATTCCTTTACAGGAAATGTACATTTAACATGCAGTTTGCTGGCTGCAAGTAAGTTTGACCCAGATAAAGTGCTCTTGAACCATAAAATGGTTACAGTGCTGTAAAATTACTTTGAAAAGCAAATAAAAAATGGCAGTATCAACTCGCATGTTATCTTGAATTGGACTGCATTTCAGGAGAATTCAAAAAGGCATTTTTTTATTTTTATTTTTTTACAATGGAAAAATCTTTTGATTACAGGTGCTGGCTCAAGACCTAACCTTTAATCTGTTGCAGTCTAAGGTCTAAACCTCAATTAAAGTTTAGCTTGTGTGACTTAATCATTCCCCAATGGAAAATGAATGGTGTTTATCGCAAGTTCACAAGCAGACACCTGTGGCACAATTCCTGTACGCAGTTCTCCAAAACTGTACGTGCTAAATCTATTACTTAATCATAACAAAAATCAATGTTTTAATAGTTAATTGGCAGAAAACTCCATGTTTCTTTGAAATCTGCTCTATTTATGGCATTTTGCACTGGTAAGTTTTCAACCACAAATTGAAATTAGTATGAAATGTTTCTGGAAAGTTGTGCTCTACGTGCATGAGAAGGTGTCACACGAGGAGAAACAACCGTTGCCCTCGACTTTGTGTCTTGCATCACTGAGAGGTTTATGATCATCATATTGAAGTGGCTATAATATGATATCTCTGCATGATGTGGCAGCACTTCAACTGTTGTACATTTTCTTTAATGTTGATGAACTGTTGTGATAGATAATTAGCCTTTGAACATTGTTTTAGTGATGCTGGAAGGAATGCATTTCTGCATTACATATATTCATATATAGTTACAGTACATATATAGTTTTATATATATATACACACTCTCTCTCTCTCTCTCTCTCTATATGAATGCAGCTAAAGTAAACAGTCTCTCTGAGAGCAGCTCGGAAGACAGGGACGGGGTCAGCAGAGCTCATTAACATTCAAAAAGAGCTGTTTTTGACGGTAAAAAAGGTGTTTTTTACACTACCATTGAGAAATTTTAACCAAACTATGTTACAGACTTTTCATTAAGACCCTAAGGAATCATATCAACTTGTGGAAAATGGCCATCCTATGAACCCTTTAAACGATTTCTATTCTGCTATAAATGTGAGAGTTAGAGCTTGGCCTACAGGGGTTAGAGTGTGGGATTATGTGTGTGTGTGTGTGTGACAGAGAGAGAGAG
>NW_015660878.1:3016709-3021432 GCF_001515625.1 Sinocyclocheilus rhinocerous | reverse complement strand
TAAATGGTTTTTTTTTTTTTATTGGTGTTGTGATGTATTGATAAAACAAAAGAAAAAACTATCAGTTCTCACTTCTTAAGCATCAGTCAGCTGCACTATTTTAGAAATATTTTCTGCTCTGTAAAAGTGGTTGTGATGTGTTTACGCATCTCTTTTCCCTGAGGATGGTGTTAATTATTTCCTTTTCCAATCTTGCTCGCTCTGCACTTGACATCTTTATAACATCTGTGTCATGCTGGAAAAAACAATAGACTTGAGAATTGTTATTAGAATGGCTGAAAGATTGTGTGTGTGTGTGTGTGTGTGTGCTGTATACTGTTAAGGGAATGTTAATATTGTTTCATGTGCAGTAATAGAGTTAGTTTACTCTAGAACACGCACTCTTTTTTAGTGTGATACAATTTATTTTTATTGATGAAATATATTTATTTTTGCTGAAAATTTTAAACCCTTAGATCATAGCTGCACAGGTTCATACCAAGATTGCCATTAGGTAATAATTTATCTTAAATATAATCTAATCTATAATACATTTCAAAAGTTTAGGGTCTGTAGGATTTTTTAAAAGAAATGATTATTTTCATAATTAAATTGATCAAAAGCATGTCATGTCTTGCAAATTCTCCTGCTGATAACGGAAGCTGTTACAGCTTTAAAGCTTATATCAGCAACCTGGACCATAGCTTAAAGGGGTCATATAATGCTACATGCACTTTTTACACTACCATTGAGAAATTTTAACCAAACTATGTTACAGACTTTTCATTAAGACCCTAAGGAATCATATCAACTTGTGGAAAATGGCCATCCTATGAACCCTTTAAACGATTTCTATTCTGCTATAAATGTGAGAGTTAGAGCTTGGCCTACAGGGGTTAGAGTGTGGGATTATGTGTGTGTGTGTGTGTGACAGAGAGAGAGAGCTAGTCCCATAGTGTCTGCTTGCTATTATAGTCATTAGCTGAGACGGCAGTTAGATCATGCTCACTAAGTAAATTCTGCCTTTGGTGCCAATTAGAATAGACCATCCGCATCTGTCACAGAGGAGGGAGGACGCTTCTTGAAATGATGTGGAATTCAATTTAAATGGTCGGCTATTCCCATGGGATGTGAGGGTGTAAAGTGGGAGAGGAAGAGAGTTGGATAGGCGGGTGTCTATGTTCACACCTTCAGGATTTGTCTGTATCATAGATTGAAGATTCTTTGACGGGGCGTGTGCAGTGTCCAAAATTAACACCTGCTGATCATTAAATACAATGTCATGTGGTGCAACTCCCATATATATGTTTGTGTGTATGTGTGTATATATAACTAAAATCTTTCTTGAAAAACTTTTTTTTGGCAACATATTAAACCAACCAGTGTTATATTTATTGTTATTTATTATTCTATTGTAGTATTCAATAATATTTTTAATTAGTTATTTGAATGTTATTTTTTTATTTTTCATTCTAATTGTAGTTTAAGTTTTAGCTATTATGTTGTGCTTTTGTCATTTTTATTAGATTTTTTTCATATTTCTATCTAGAAATTAATTTTTTAAGTTTTAGTCATTTTAGCACTTACACATGATTTCAGTTTAAAGGCAACATTCTAATTTCAGTAATTTTTAAATAATATTTTTCATCTAATATTTATGTTTTATTTTATTTCAGCATTATTTCAATTACTGAAAACAATTTATAATAGTTTTAGATTTATTTGAAATTAACACTGGAACCGACACGACTAGAGTACATTTGTAAAAACTTGGCTAATTTAATTTATTCTTGATTTTTTTTTTTTTTTTTTTTGGAAATACAATCTTTAAAAAAACAAGAATATTTGTATGTATGTAATTTCTCAGTATTTTCACCTCCACAATTGCTACACTACTTGTGCAGTCACAATTCTATAATGGTGCAATTTACAATGACTTTTTTTTTTTTTTGTATGACATTATCCACATTTTCTGTCAAATTCTACTAAAAGATCATGATTTTTTTTGTTTTTTTTTAAATGGGGAAAAAATGGAATGGAATCATCAGAAGTTTTAGGATAGAATTTTGCCTGTATTAAGCGTGAGAAACAAAATTACAATGGGTGATCCATAACACCACCTGTCATTATTATGGCAGGTGTTGTTACTCATCACCCTTTATGATTTTGATCACCTAGAGACAGTCTGTGTGTGATGGTGCAAGTGACACAAAGATCTGTACTTGCCTCAGTTGTGTACAATAAAAATAAAGTTTCATGACAGGAATTATTTTCTCAATTCCCTCGCCATTAGCAGGTGTGGCAAAAAGTTACTTCGGGACTTTGTGTGTACAAAAATGGCAGTAAATATTGTTTTTAGTGTACTAGCGTTAACTTTCATTCCACTGTGGGACGGCTGTGGTTTTGGCCTCCACTCAGCCAAGCCAGTCTAAAAGCTACAGTCTGCAAGGGCTCAATGCCACGGAAAAGCATAAACACTTGCTCTACCACGTCGTTGTGATGCTCCATGCCAATGCTACTGGTGATGATGTCATTGCTCTCGATCTCTCAGTTTGTGCGGATTTCCCGCTTTCTCTCCAGCGAGGAGAAATCACTAATGGCAGACACTTGGGTCGGGAACGGTTTTGTTCCGTTTGAGGAGATTATTCAAAGTCGGGTTCACGGACTGAAATGCACCCCTGCATTTCCAAGCATTTTATTAGAGTCGTGATTGAATTCGTCCACTGAGCTGATTTTAGTCCCGCTGTGCGGAGAGGAGATTGTGCGCTGCGCTTGCCACTTGCCTGAAGTTTCCAGCTATTTTTAGAGAGGGTGAATTGTATGTGTTGTGTTCCTCTACGGAACACTGTGCAGCATGATGGGTAAATTTCTTCACTCTCTCTGGAAGAAATGACACCACAATCTCTCCATCGTGCAAAGCCTCCTTATTTAGAGGCTGCCTGCCAATCAAAGCAAAGAGCTATAGCTTTATGGATGTGATTGGTTGTGTGTTTGTGTGTGTGAATTTGAAGTAATCTAAAATTGACAAAACCTCCTTTTGGGGACATCATCAGTTGTAAAAACTGTATAAAAATAAAGTAAATAGGTTTTTGTATTTCTTTATTTATGTAGTTATGTATTGATAGATTGATTGATTTATTTGTATTTATGTATGTATATATTTTGTAAAAATAAAAAACTGCAGAACATTTTCTGTTAGGGTGTGGGTTAAGGTTAGGTTATAATATTTATAACTAGTGGTATATAAAATGTATACTTTCTAAAATAAAATCAGTAAAACTACACTAATATTCAAATCATTACCATTAGTTGATGCACTGGGTAACAATATAGCAACCATTTTTAAAATTTTCCAGTATTTATTAATCTATATTATTATTATTCATTTTAAATATACTATACCATAGTACACTATTTTTATTTATTAATGTATTTATGTATTCATTCATTCATGCAATGTTTGTTTGTTGATTTAAATTTGTTTAGAATATTTAAACTCATTTTAATTTAAGGGGGAATTCAGGTTAATTGGGACCTTTTTCTCCATCAGGCATCTCAATGGCAAAAAAAAAAAATATATATATATATATATATTTATATATATTCAACCCATATAACTGTTAAATTGCATACTTTGTAGAAATTAGGTAAACACATTACCATTAGCTGATGCACTCTATAGCAATAAATGAACAATAATCAACAATGTTTACATTTTGCAAATCTAGGTTATTATTATTTTTTTAAATAAAAATGTATTAAATATACTATTTATTAATTTCTTTTATTGTTCATTGTTAGTTAATTTTTTTCATAATACTTATTATGAAAAAAACATTTTATGTATCTGTTAAAAATATACTAAGTAGAAATTAGAATTAACATACTATGTATCTGTGTATGCATGTATGAATGAATGAATGACAAAATAAAAATAAAAAAATAGTTCAGTGTTGGTTTATGATACCTAATGAATCCAATTTTCATCAATTAAACCTCATTGTAAGTGTTATCGGAAAATATGTTGGTAATTTTCCTGTAAAGGTTCGTATTGTGACCCACAAATTGCCATTTGATGCCTTTAGTGTAAATTATCATAGAATTTTTTTTTTATATTATACAAATAAAGTTATAAGTAATGACAGTGTGTGTCGTGTTTTGTCACCTTACTGCCTGATACTAATCACAACGGAAAGTGGTTGAGCAGCATTCTGTTTCTATGGTTACCTTCTCAGGGAGATGCAACTTCTGTTTGTGAGCGTTGCAAAATAATATGTACTTTTAAGACCCCCATACCCCACCCCCCGCAATTCGCACCCTGTGCATGTGTGAGAGACAGAGAGAGTGTAATTGAGTTTGTGTGATAGTTTGCACGAGTGTGCTTGTGTGTGTGCGCATGTCCGCTGCGGTTTGTCTTTGACCTGATTGCTGAAGTGAGTTGTCAGACTGGGCCATTGGTTCTTCTAGCACTCTGTGGCGCCCACCTACTTTTCCAACTCCACTTCAGTCAGCTGGGTCAGTCTGACTTTTTCTCCCCCAACTCAGATCTGGGACATGGAGCTTTTTGAAGCCTTTGAAAAACCGTGTGATTCTAATCCAATATGCCACAGTTTGATTAAATATTTTGTTAAGTTTCCCACAATTCCAACAAAATATTGTTTCAGAGTGTCTTTACTGGTGTGAAGTCTAATGGAATGAAAAACAAAATCTCTGTGCTCTATTTTTTTCCGTGTCATTGTAGGGC
>NW_015660878.1:3004551-3016422 GCF_001515625.1 Sinocyclocheilus rhinocerous | reverse complement strand
CCCCCCCCCCCCCCACTAAGTGTGTAAATTGGCCCTTTAAATAAACCAAAGGCCTGTGTCAAACTGTCTCTAAATTATCCTCAGCTATGTGTTCAAAAAATAGGGCCCAGCTTCTGGAGAATAAAAAATAAATAAAGTTTAAAAATTAAAAACAAATAAAATAAAAAATAAATAAAAATAAAAAATTGAATGTCTAAAATTACTAAAACTAAAATAATAATAAATTAAGGCTAAATATAAATATACAAAATGACAAGTGCATCTCAAAATTATTAAAACTAAAATTATAAGGAAAGCAACAGAAAATATAAAAATAAAAGCTAGTTCAAAATAAGATTAAATATTGTATTAAAATATAAATATTACTTAATTATTTTTTGGATGTGCATGTCTACAATGTGCTAATAAATTTTGTATGATGTTTATCATCTTAAAAATATTGTATTTTCTTTACACATGTTGTATGCTGTTATGTTTTTAATTACTGATGTAAAGATTTACTACTACAGCATTTTGTAATGTAGATTTATTTATGTTTTTGTTGATCATGTATATTTTGAATTATTATTATTGTTGCTCATATTGCTCTTAATGAGATTTTTTTTAGTTTGCTGATACGTTGCATGTTTTGTAACTCCAAATGTTTGTAATACAATTTTGTAATGTTGCAAGTTTGAGTAGTGTGCAGGTTATGTAAATGTTTTCAAATTACATAATTACATTAAATACATAAATTAAATACATAATTAAAAACATTAAATACATAAATAATACTAATAACACTAGTCAAAAACCAAAAAGCACCATTAATTGTAAAAGCACCATAAATGTGGCCAATGTATTTGATCATGAAGATGTACGACAGCTTTGTGTGAGGGACAAAAAAAGTGAATAATGGTTTAAGTGTTAGGCTATATTCAGAATATAGTGAACTAGTCATATTATACTTTTTGCTAGTGTGTGTGCTTTTTAATTCATGTCCTTTTTTAAGCTTGACACGCCATAGTCACTATAAACTGTTATAAAGATTTCATTTCGTTTTAGGCAGAACTGTTCCTTTTAGTTGAGCTAGTGTGTTACAGATTATAAAAATAAATAAAACCGGCAGTTGCATTTCTCCGAATCGCAGTCTCTGAAGCGTCGCTCAGTCTGTGTGATCCGTGTGTAATTTGCGCATCGCACATGCAGTTGCATCACAGACTGCAGCGGAAGTGGAAAGATCGCATTAGGTCGTGGCATGATGTCATTGTTGTTGCTGATGCCCTCAGCTTTGCCTAGAAAACCATGATGGATGTAGCAGAGAGTGCTGGCGTAATCCTGTGACGTGTGTTTTTGGAGGCATGTGTGATTCTCTGTAATCCCAGTGTGTCTGAGTGTGTTTGTAATCCTCTGTGTGTCTATACTGCTTTGGTCCATTTGTTTTCCACCTCTAAAAAACTCTATGCCTCGTTTAGGTGCTTATTCCTGTATTTTACGCGCTCTCTCTCCCTTTTTTCTCCTTTCTCCATGCAGGTGTGACTGCTTTTCCCAGGGGTCCATGAGCTGTCACGCTGTGAATAGTAAAAAGCTCTCCCTTTCACCTGTGGAAAATTGATACAATCCTTCTGTGAATTGCTTCCATCCTTTTGAAGATTGCTCCAGACGATCAGAGATTTCTCTGAATGTAGAGGGAGCTGCGTGCATCTGTTTTTCCCCTCATTGTTTTGTAATCAGTTCACTATCTCTCCTTGTCAATGTCAGCATGAGCTGCTCTTGTGAGTGATGTAGCGTGTCAGAGTTTCCAATGCTCTTAAATTCAATTCAATTCAAGTTTATTTGTACAGCGCTTTTCACGATACAAATCATTGCAAAGCAACTTTACAGCAAATTAAGTTTCTACAATATTTAGTGGTAGCTTATCAGTGGTGACTGTCAGTTAATGTACATATGGCAGAAATGTACGGAAAAATCAATTTAAGACGTAATAAAACAATTCATTTTTTTTATAATACTAAGTAATACTCTTACTCTCGATACTCAGTCACCAGTGTCACGTGATCCTTTAGAAATCATTCTAATATGCTAATTTGCTAATTTTTCATTATTTTCAATGTTGAAAACAGTTATGCTGCAATCATTTTTTCAGGGTATTTTAAGAACAGAAAGTCCAAAAGAACAGCATTTATTTGAAATAGTTTTTCGTAACAACGTAAAAGTCTTTACTGTCACTTTTTAGCAATTTAATGCATCCCTGCAGAACAGACCTATTAATTTCTTGCTCAGATCCCTCCTTCAGTGCACGCCTATTGTGTATCTTTTGCTCATTTTATTATCTGCCAAACAAAGACTGAATGTTTGAGAAAGATTAAAATTAGAGTATCACAACTTAATATCATGACACTTTGAATGCAGTTAGTTTGAATGAGCCGCCCTGATAACATTTACCTTAATTTTCAGCTGTGATTTGTGTGGTCTATACATAGTAGCCAGAGCAAGAGATACGATATATTTCTTTTGCATATCTGACAGTGTAATATTAAGCATTAGTATTTCAAATTTGTTAAACCTGTATCCTGTCTTCTGAGTAACATTGAGAATATCACTATATATGCAACACCGCCGCCACGACCAGTCTGACGGGGCTCATGCTTATAACAGTAGCTTGGTGGAGTAGACTCATTTAGACCAATATAATCATTTGGTTTTAGCCAGGTTTCAGTCAAGCAGAGTACATCAAAACTATTAAAGGCCCCATATACTGTTTTCTGCGCAGCACAATTGACCTATTGGTAAGCCCCGCCCCCCTTAGTTTCTGTTGCGAACTCAGACAAACAGTTGCTAACTGTCTTACAATGACAGCTGTCAGTGTGAAAACCTTGTCCCTATATCTTTTTGATAAATTTTGGACACAGAAGGACCACCATTCAAGTGGTACTTAAATATGCCATGGAGGGATATATAAAAGATTTTAAAATAAATATTGTGGGCATTAATTTAGAAGCGAGAGTTTCCAGATCACAATGCAAGCGGGAGAAGTCTCATGTTACGTTCGTCACGATCGCGGATGACAACATCCCGGATCAACACTGTTCATGTATCGCAGGGTACGATTAAATTAATTTACATTTAACCAGTTTAATATGAAGAGACAGTGAAATGTAAACCTTCGTTTATGTGTTTTTGCCCTACACTGTCCAAGTCGCAAGAAAAGTCCGCCATTTAGGTTTGTACATTAGCATGGACTCACTAACTTTAACGTTAGCTAGTTTTAAACGTTAGCTAGTTTTAGCCAGAGATACCTTGCTGAAGCACAAGATGATATTAACGTTCTGCCTGAGCAGATGAAAATTGTAAACTTAATGGGAGTATGACAACCAGAAAATGAACGTTTTTGTCTTCATTGGGATTGGGGTGAATGCTTAGGGACATTTTGCTCCATTTTGTTTGGGTTTAGGAAATAGAATAAAATAAATTCCATTGCCCATCCTTTCAGGATACCTGGAATCAGTTACAAGGACCCCAGGAACATCATTTTTACATTTTTCAAGCAAAAACCCCATATAAACGATGCAAGCTTCGGATCTTCCAATGTATCTCCATAGTGCTAAAACCATCTCAGTTACGTATGGTAACCCTCGTTCACTGATGGAGGTAACGGAGACATTGTGTCGAGTGTATGGCACTAGGGGTCGCTCTTGGGAGCCCAAACACCTCTGACATCTTTGAGAAAAGGCCAATGAAATTGGGTGTGCAGGATTTGCATAGCTGCCAACACCTCGGACATCTGGGTATAAATAGGCCACCGTGGCATCTGCTCACTCGTTCTGTTCTGAGGAGTCGAGAAGCGTCTCAACCCACTCAGAGGCAATTTGGAGTTGTGGCATGAAGGACACAACGTCTCCGTTCCCTCCACCAGGGAACGAGGGTTACCATTCGTAACTGAGAGGTTCCCTTTCTGTCGTTCACTCCGACGTTGTGTTGAGTGTACGACACTAGGGGTCCCTATACTAAATGCCACAACTGCCGAACTGTGTCACGAGTCCATGGGGTCGCAGATGTTGACAAGCCAACGTGTCAACCAAATGCACCTCTCCTCTTCGTAACCTTCTAATGCCCAAGACTTAAGACCTCACTCTCCAACATCCGGGAGAGCCGCCATAGAAGCAGAGGTCCCCTCAGCCGGAGCCTTTTCCCATAGGAATACTCACCATAATATAACAGCTGAAAAGTCTTGGTAGTAACGTTGGGACAGTGACTATTCCCCCTAGGGAAAAAGGCACTATAGAGATCACATCCTACCCGATGGGGAGGTAACATGTGAAGCTCCACCTATGGACTTACAGAGGCACTGAGCCTGAGGGGCAATACAGTGGAGAATACGCACATGGGGCCTCAAGAGGAGCCACTACATGTGGAGCACTAACCCAATACAAGAGTTCACTCGAGGGAACCTACCTCGTAATGAGTTCTAATAGCAAGTTCCTCCATCGAACTTCTAAGAAAAAGTGCTAATGTGATGGAAGGGTTGTCCAGAGTTCATGAAAGGAACCTGAGCTGGACTGAATAAGCGCATAATTACCTTGGGGGGAGTAACGCTGGTAGCAAGCTCTACACCCTGCCAGTCTCCTGAGTCAAAGAACTGACGTTCATAACTCTAGCAGAAACTGGTTCCATTCGTAGATTATAAAATGTATATATCTATATTAAGTGTAGCCCAACCTGCAGCTCTACAGATATCTGCTAGAGAGGCCCCGTTCGCCAGGGCTGCTGATGCAGCCATGCCCCTGGTCATCCACAATCCAGTGGGAGATCCTTTGTCTGGAGACAGCATTCCCCTTCTGCTGTCCTCCAAAGCAGATAAAGAGCTGTTCAGAACGTCTGAAACTCTGAGTGTGATCTAGGTATGTGCGTAGGGCTCGCACTGGGCACAACAGAGACAGGTCGGGGTCCCCTTCTTGGAAGGGGATAGCTTGAAATGTTACCACCTGGTCCCTGAAAGGAGTGGTGGGAACCTTGGACACATATCCAGGCCGAGGTCTCAGGACAACGTGAGAGTCTGCCAGCCCGAACTCCAGGCATGATTTGTTAATGGAGAGGGCTTGGAGATCCCCCACCCTCTTGACAGAAGTGAGCACAGTCAGGAGGGCCGTCTTCATAGAGAGGGCACTGAACTCAACTGACTGAAGAGGCTCAAACAGATCTCTCTGTAAGGCCTACAAGACCACAGTGAGATCCCAAGAGGGAATGAGACGTGGCCTCGGAGGGTTCAACCTTCGGGCACCTCTGAGGAACCTAATAACCAGATCGTGCTTCCCCACCGATCTGCCTCACACGGTGTCGTGGTTAGCCGCAATCATGGCCACCTAAAGTGTAGAAGCAGACAGGTGCATGTCCAGGCCTCCTTGGAGGAAGGAGAGCACAGATCCGATGCCACATCTCCGAGGGTCCTTCCCCTGGGGACCAATTCACGAAAACGCCCCACTTCAGGTCGTACAGCCACCTCGTTGAGGGGGCTCTGGCCTGAGTAATGGTATTCATTACTGCTGGTGAAAGGTCTCTGAGTTCCTCCTGGTCGCATCCAGGGACCAAACATGAAGGTTCCAGAGATCCAGGCGCAGATGCCAAATTGTGCCCTTCACCTGAGAAAGGAGGTCCTTCCTCAGGGGAATTCGCCAGGGAGGAACTTATGCCATGAGCACGAGCTCCGAGAACCAGGTCCTGTTGGGCCAATAAGGGGCCACAAGCAGGAGCTGTTCTCTGTCTTCCCTGACTTTGCACGTTGTCTGTGCAATGAGGCTCACTGTGGGAAATGTATACTTGAGTAGGCCCCTGGGCCAGCTGTGAGCCAGTGCATCCGTGCCGAGGGGAGCCGGCAACGGGTTGATTCCGATGAAGCAAACAGGTCCACCTGTGCCTGGCCGAACCGACTCCAAATGAGCTGAACCGTTTGGGGGTGAAGCCTCCACTCGGCCCTGAGCAAGACCTGTCGCGAGAGGAGATCCGCTACACGATTTAGGTCGCCCGGGATATGAGTGGCATGCAGAGACCTGAGTCTGTGCTGGCTCCAAAGTAAGATATGGCGGGCGAGCTGTGACATGCGATGGGAGCGAACACCACCCTGGTGGTTGATGTATGCAACCGTCGCTGTGTTGTCCGTCCGGACCAACATGTGCTTGCCTTGGATCAAGGGTCGAAACCTCCTCAAGGCCAAAAGCATTGTCAACAACTCCAGGCAATTTATATGCCAATGCAGCCGAGGGCCTGTCCAGACCCCTGATGCTGCATGCCCGTTGCACATCGCGCCCCAGCCTGTCTTGGAAGCATCTGTTGTAACAACAATGCGTCTGGACACCTATTCTAAGGGCACTCCTGCCTGTAGAAAAGAGATGTCCTCCCAAGGACTGAAGGTACGGCGACACAACGGTGTGGTGTTCACACGGTGTGAGCCGTGACGCCATGCCCATCTCGGGACTCTGGTACGAAGCCAGTGCTGAAGCTGTCTCATATGCATCAGTCCCAGCGGCGTGACCGCAGCTGAGGACGCCATATGCCCCAGGAGCCTCTGAAAGTTTTTGAGAGGGACCGCTGTTCTCTGCTTGAGAGCCCTCAAGCATTTCAGCACCGACTAAGCATGATCCTAAGAGAGGCGTGCAGTCATCGTAACCGAGTCCAATTCTACACAGAGAAAAAAATATTTTGCACAGGGGAGAGTTTGTTCTTTTCCCAGTTGACCCGAAGTCCCAATCAGGCTAGGTGGTCAAGGACCATGTCCCTGTGTGCGCAAACCAATTTTCGCGAGTGAGCTAGGATCAGCCAGTCGTCGAGGTAATTGAGAATGTGAATGCCCACTTCCCTGAGAGGGGCAAGGGCAGCCTCCGCGATCTTCGTAAAGACACGAGGAGACAGGGACAGCCCGAAGGGAAGAACTTTGTACTGATATGCCCGTCCTTTGAAGGCAAACCAAAGAAACAGCCTGTGCCTTGGTAGGATTGAGACATGAAAGTACGCATCCTTCAGGTCTATTGCCACAAACCAAACCTGATCTCTGACACATGTTAATATGTGCTTGAGGGTTAACATTCTGAACAGAAGCTTGTGGAGGGCCCGGTTCAGAGTCCTCAAATCCAGGATTGGTCTGAGCCCCCCGCCCTTCTTGGGTACAATGAAGTACGGGCTGTAAAACCCCTTCTTCATTTCGGCCAGGGGGACAGGCTCGATTGCACCCTTCTCGAGATGGGTTGCAACCTCCACCTGAAGAACAGCCGCATTCTCACCTCGTACTGAGGTAAACAGAATGCCCCTGAATTTGGGTGGGCCCCTGGCGAACTGGATCGCATAGCCAAGCCGAATGGTTCCGAGGAGCCATCGGAAGGGATTGGAGAGGCTTAACCAAGCATCCAGATACCCTGCCAATGGTCTCAAAGGAACCAGATTCGACGTACCTCGGGCAGGGTTCCTGTGGCTGAGCGGAGTGGAAGGCGCTGTGGTAGGAGGTGAAACGTCCTGTAAAACACACCGCGCCTTGTCCGCAGGGTCTGTCACATGTGCCACCGACTGATGAGGGAACATGAGTTCGCCAGCATGCGTCGTGTGGGCTGAGTGATAGACCATTTGCATCTGAACGTGAGGAGACAGAGTGTCTGTGTCCAAACAGGTTCTGATGCATGGTTTCAGCATCTGGCCATCGCAAATGGGAGGGCCAAAAACGCTGTGTGTGTGACCCAGAGAAGAAGGAAATTGCTCTTTTATTGACCAGGTGGTGGCTATCGGCCAGGTGGCAGACAGCCGTGGTGGAGCTGAATCCACTTCCCGTCCCCCCAATGGAAGTGGATCCAGGCTGGCCAGATGGTCCCTCCTCCCTGGGTTGCCCATCTCAGGAACGCTTTGAAGCCTTGTGAGAGTTCCTGGTGCCCTGATAACGAGCTGGCGGTGCCACCTTCCTGCGAGTGGTGGGCCGTTGGTCAGGCTTGACTGACGGCCCAGGCTGTTGCGGGGTCTCCGCAGTCCTCGCAAGGGGCTGTCCCCGGCGACGAGCAGACGGGGTCTGCTGACTCGGGGGTGCAGGAGCAGGACCTGACCCACACCGAGGCAGAATGTGTTTGATGGCCTCTGTCTGCTTCTTCACCGTGGAGAACTGCTGGGCAAATTCTTCCACGGTGTCTCACAGCCTCACAGCTCACACATGTTGTATCTGTCATGTAAGAGAGATGATTGCTTGGAAAGCTAAAACAGGAAGAGATCTGCGAGAGATTTATAGCTGCGAAACCCTTTTATCATAATTTAATCCAATAGTGTGAATAATGCATGTTTGTTTACTGGAATGCAACCATTTGGTTTTTATTAGTATTTTGTTAGTGCATTATTTTAGGTAATATTGCAGTGTTTAAGGCTGTAAAAGGAAAAAAAAATGAAACAAAAATATTTCTTGTTTATTATTATTATTAATATTATTATTAATTGCAAATTTATGTTGATGTAAAATGAATGAAAAGATGGGATATTTTACATTTTTATTAATATCTTATATGTGCATTATTTTGGGTAATATTACAATGTTTTATGCTGCAAAAATAAAAATAAAAAACTAAAATGATGATGATGATTATTATTATTATTATTAAATAAAATGCAAAATGTTAAATACTGTTGATGTAAAATTTATAAAAAAGAGAGAGTCTTATACATTTTTATCTTATATGTGCAATATTTTGGGTAATATTGTAATGTTTCATGCTGTAAAAGTAAAAAAAATATTAAAGAATTTATATTTTAAGGGACGCTGTGCTATGGATAATGTCCGACGTCTTTTGAATATTATGACACGCCCAATCCGACTGACGATCAACATGCTATTCTCTCGCTAGACGCAGAGAAAGCCTTTGATCGGGTTGAGTGGACGTATCTTTGGTCAGTTTAGACAGGGCTGCCCATTGTCACCATTGCTGTTTGCCCTCTCGTTAGAGCCTCTGGCACAAGCAATTCAGGATCATATCATTTCCCCTATTACTATAGAAAACTTTAAACAGCACATTTATCTTTTTGCTGGTGATATTTTATTGTATTTGTCTAACATTTCTACCTCTATTTCTCAATGTCTTAAAATATTTTTAATAATCAGGGCCTAAGGTCCTTTCAGGATTTGAAAGAATGTTACAATCTACCTGGACATTCCTACTTTCTGTATTTAAGGTTGATAAGTGCAATGCGTGCATATGGAGTACCGTGAAACTGTAACTTGGATGCTCATCCACTGATGGACTGTGTTAATTTTTCTCAGACACGTGGAGCAGTCTCATTTATTTATAACAAACTGCTTAACCATGGCCCCGGTGCACTTCCCATCACTACAATATGGGAAAAGGAACTGGCCCCCTATAAACCTAACTAGGACTGGATATGGGAAAGTATTCCTGCTATGTCCAAGAATCCTGCCCATCAACTTATACACTTTAAACTGATTCACAAGGCCTATGCAACCCCGTATGTGTTACACAGAATGAAGCGCTTGCCTACTCCTTTATGTACATTGTGTAATTCAAATACTGTGGGGACCTATATGCACATGTTCTTTAACTGTCCACTTATCAGTAAATTTTGGGATAAGGTTTTTCTAATGGTCTCAGAACTTTGTGATAGGTTTATTCCTAAACATCCCAATATTTGTTTGCTGAATGATGATTATGATCTTAATTTGAACGTTTACCAACGTAGAATATTTCACACCGCAGTAACTGCAGCCAAGAAGGTAATTTTTAAAATTTGGTATGAACCCACATTCCCATCAAAATGTGGCTTATAGAACTAAAAAATATTGCACTGTTAGAGCGTTCAACAGCAAGAATTAAAGGGGTCATATGATGCGATTTCAATTTTTCCTTTTTCTTTGGAGTGTTACAAGCTCTTGGTGCATAAAGAAGATCTGTAAAGTTGCAAACACTAAAGTCTCAAAACCAAAGAGATATTCTTTATAAAACCGATTAGTTTTGTAAAAATCGACGCGTTTCAGAAAGGCGGGGCATAGAGGAGAAACAATAATGTACAGTATGTGGAAAATAATGTTTTTTTTTTTACTTTAAACCGCATAAACACGTTTCATTACACCAAATACACAAAATAATGTTCTTTTTAGCAGCATCATATGACCCCTTTAACAGAGCTAAACCTAGAACAATTAAGGCATGGTCAGAATTTATTGAGAAACTTTCTTATATAATAACTAGATAGACTAAAATATACTGAAAGATAAATAGTTGGTCACCTGAGTTTTTTTTTAATTTTCTTTAATGCAAACCCAGGCTTGTATATAGTTATTGTAAGCTATGTATGCTGGCTTTGTTCTACAATAAATAAACAATAAAAAAAGAATTTATATTTAAATAAAGAAAAATGAAGAATTTATACATAAATATATATATATTTCACCACTCAGAAACAAAATCTATTTCTATCTTTCAATGTTTGTTACTGTCTTTGGCAGTTCCCCTGGTTTTGGCTTTGTGTTTCTTTCGACTGCTCTGCGGTTTCTGTGTGTAGTAATGATGGAACATTCTGACTTCCTTGTGGTTGTAAGCAGTTTTTTTTTCTGTGTGAAAACCAGGCCAGTGGTAAAAACCATGATGTCATTGTTCATATGTTTGCCCACATGTGTTTGGAGGAATGGCAGAAATGCAGTGATGTCACTGCAATACTCGTGTGCATGTCGTATGTTTGTCTGCACTTATGTGTGCATGCGTGTGTAAGAGAGGGAGTTTAAAATGATGACGTAGCGTAATCTGAAATACAGGGAATTGCAGCTGTGTGCTGATTCCGGGTGCAGAGTAAAGCAGGCTTAAGTTATGTCATCGGCTCCGCTCTGCTCTGCTCTCCTGTGATGATGCCACAAGCACACACCGCTCTGCTCTGGACTGAA
Organism: Sinocyclocheilus rhinocerous; assembly: GCF_001515625.1. Taxonomy (NCBI): domain Eukaryota; kingdom Metazoa; phylum Chordata; class Actinopteri; order Cypriniformes; family Cyprinidae; genus Sinocyclocheilus; species Sinocyclocheilus rhinocerous. The sequence goes on along the minus strand of NW_015660878.1, from coordinate 3,005,534 downwards.
CAGCACCGGAGGACAGTGTGTGTTAGTGGGGGGTGGGGAGAAGGAAGTCATACATGTACAAGCATTTACTATATCACTTTGACACACCTTGACTGTCTTTATAGTCTGATGATATTCAGTACAGCAGTAATTTTGCTCTCTTTTTCGTGTGTGGTATGATGCAATATAACAAAGAGTGAAAAATTTAAGGGGGTCTGAATACTTTCCGTACCCACTGTATATATAGAGAGAGAGAGAGAGAGAATGCATACACACATAAACACTCACACATACATATATACATACATACATACATACATACATATATATAATAATTATTTATTATTACTAGCAGATAGATTTTGAACTTTCTATTTATGAAAGAATCCTGAATTTTTTTTACATAGCTATTTTCAGCATTGGTATTAATAAGTGGTTTTTGAGCAGCAAACAGCATATTAGAATGATTTCTGAAGGATCATGTGACACTGAAGACTGGAGTAATGATGCTGAAAATCCAGCTTTGCCAACAAAGAAATAAATTGCATTTTAAAATATATTCAAATAGAAAAGTTATTTTAAATTGGAAAAATAATACACAATATTATAATACACAATATTACAATAATACATATAATAAACAATATTATAATACACAATATTATATAAAACCAAAAGATATACAGTCTGATATACAGTCAAACCAAAAATTATTCAGACACCACCAGATATAATTTTTTATTTTTATTTTTTACTAGTGGGTGCAGTGCATTATAGTTCATAAATGTAGTGAGGATAGCAAAATAAAGTAAACTGTGACATACCCAAAAAATCTTCATACAGTGGACTACCAGTAAAATTTGGGATCAAAAAATATTCAGACACTTTGACCTGAGCATGTTTTGCTTAAGTGTTTTTTCTTTAATTGCTAATACAATCTTTTTACACCACAGACTAAACAAAATTAAACATTGCTTGGTAATTGGTTGACCTAAATTGGTATT
>NW_015660878.1:2995217-3004487 GCF_001515625.1 Sinocyclocheilus rhinocerous | reverse complement strand
CTGAATAATTTTTGGTTGATTGTAATCCATTACATACCTTTCTATCAAAGTTATCTGACATTATCAAGATGAATTTGTTCTTGTCATATTTTATTACCATTTTCTAAACTATTGCAAATAAACTGTGATAATGTGAGAAATGTTGAAGGTATTTGACTGTATATATGAAAAATCCAAAAAAAAAATTGACATAAAATGAATAATACATATAAATATTGTATTTATTATACATATGGAAAATACAATTTTCCGATTCTGCACTAGACCTGCAAAGAGTCGTGTTTTGCATTCAGGTGCAGGTTTACTGCCTACATACTCGACAGCTGCATTTAGCAGGGTTTGATATATAATTTCATTTGCGATACTCTCTCTCATTAGGAAGTTTGGTCACAAACCTCATGATTGTGGTCATGTTGAATAGTAATGTTTTATGCAGTAGATGCTGATGGCTGTGGCATATTTACCCTGCAGGCTCTGTAATGAGGTCACCAACAGTTGCAGTTGTGTAATTATTCTTACACTTGCATGGCTATTTATGGCATATTTCTTCTCTAGGCAATCTGTCTCTCTGATTTATTAATCTCTTCCCAATACACCTGGGGTCATTTATAAAACTGAAAGGAAAAAAAACACCAATAACATTTGACTGGACAACCAGCCCCTGAGATTGATGTCTTGTTTAGTGGGACATTAATGTAACTGCCATAAGAAAACTCATTTCATTCTGCCCGTTAGACTATTATTAATGTCTGTTTACATAAGGAGAGTTTTTTATTTGTTTCAACACACCACTGGGCACAGAAAAACAAAACCTTTTCGTTTCCCATCTGCAGATTATCTTGAGTATTATGAATTATTTATGATTGTTTATGAGTTGATAATTAATCATCTTCATATGAAAAAACAATTCACAACAGCTGGGTTATTTGGACTTGGTTGTTTGACTTCATAAACAGCAGAAATGCTATGATAGATTTTAATTTTTGTAGTTGTTTTGCATTCATATTTATTAAGTGCATTTCAGGAATACAGTTTATTAGCACATATATTAGCATATCAAACTGCTTTAACCTAACAAGAAAGTTATCAGGTTTATTACAAATGCTGTTGAAGTTAGCACCAGTCGTCCATTTTTAAACTCTAAATAATGTGTATTTGCTTGCATTTGCACATCTGGCAGTCCAGAGAGTAACATTTATGTTCATGTGCAGCTGTTTTTGTTCGGATAACCGTCTGTATTTTACAACTCGTTCAGTAGGCTGCATTTCTGTTGATCGTTTTTAGATGCTCTTGTCAAGTTGTAAGCCACTTTAGCTGGCATGATTTACCACAGACACTCACTTGTAATGACAAATCAAGATGGCAGTGATAAGTGCGTCCCTGAACGTCTGTTTGACCCTTCCACTGTGCAGTAGGAGAGAGAATCTGCGTAATGGCTTTCTCATCTCTGCCAAAGCAGTTGCCGCCACACACAATCAAACTGCCACTTATTCATATATTTACATGGAGGCAGTTCAAGTTTTCAACAGACTCCAAATCAACCTCCCACATTAGCATAAGCGCCAAAGCCACTGGAGTGCACAAACCCGAAGCTGACCGGAGGTTTTATCTGCCCGCAGAACGCTTGCTGACATTTACTAAGGGTTCTGGTCAGATATGGCGAGATGAAGTACACGGTTCATTTCAAGTCCTGCTTCAAGTATTAAGTGTTACATTGATAAATGGAGTGGAATACAAATCTAACATTATGAGGGGAGTCGCTGTGGTCTATGTATAGCCAAGCTATCAGACAGTCTCTCAAGTCTGCCAGGGAACCAGCCAAGCTCCAATGCACCCTGCATTTATTCAGAAAGGACTATAAATACGATTGGGTAAAACACACAGTATGTTTAGACGAAAGTATGTTGTATGTCTTGATGTGTGTGAATTTAGGAATGTTATTTGTGGATGGAAATGTCAGCTTTTTGACATATGTATTCAAATATTTATGAATTAGTTTTGCTGTGAAATGAGCAAAATTGCCCAATTTTGTCCAAATAGCCTTTATATCTGAAGTGAAATAAAGTAAAAATGGCATATAATAACAACAGAATAACACACAGAGACTGAACTAGTGTCATGGTTAACTAAAACTATATATATATATATATATATATAAAACGTTTTTGTTAATTAAGATAAATCTGAAATAAAATATAAATATTAGATGAAAAACTTAAAAATAATAAAACTGAAATAAAATAGGTTTAGTACTAAGGTTAGTAAAACTAAATTAATTTAAAAATAAATTAAATCTAAATAGAAATAGAAATTTAAAAATGAAGCTGAAAAAAACAAAATGACAAACTTAAACTTAAAATAAAATCAAGACTGAAAATATACAAATAAAAACTAATTAAAAGTATTAAATTAATGAATATTATAGTATTTATGTGTTGTTATTATAATAGTAATAGTAGTGCATAATTACTAAAATTATTAGTTAACAAACAAACCAATCACTGAATCAGTTCTGAATCGATTCATGATTCACTGAAATGAATTTAACTTACCAACTCTAACCGAGAATGATAACTACAACGATAACTATAATGATAATTATATCAATGTCCACACCAACACACAACATTGTTTTGTTTATTACAAGATTGCATGGGCGTTTTGTCAACTACCGCTTTAAATGCTAAAGTCGGGTGAATTCTGATTGGCTGTCAATGTTTTTATTTTTCATTAGCTGGAAAAAATCATTCTAAAAACAGATTCCAATCATGTTTATTCTCTGTGTTATCTTTATAGTTGTGATGTGAACTTGCCTATTCTCAGTGAATTAGAATGATAATTAAAACGTTATAGTTATCTATTGTCATTGTCTTTGTTGTGAATGTGCCTTAAATCTGTTTTTGCTAATGATTTCTATATGACCAGTAAAATCATTGCCAAGTATATTGTGAAAAATCACCCTGCCATATGCAGTGGTTTCTTGTGGTTTTAAAACAGCATAAGAAAATGAACCTGGAGGTGTTTTCCAAAATATAAAACAGCCTTCTGACTTGTTTCCTTCATACCAAAGCAAATCTACTGTCAAATCTGTTTAATGTCAATGAGAAAGCAGTTAGCACCTAGACAAAGAGAGAGAAAAGGAACATTGCTCACAGTATTTTTGTCACCTTTGGCCTTCAAACCTAGTATGTCAAGCTGTGGCTTGTACTGGTGTGAATGATACGCCTGTTGGTAAGTGTCAGTCAAGAGGCTCTGACAGCTGACATGTCACTGCAGTGTCACCTCACATTACTCCCCCATCGCTGTCACATCATCCACGTTCATCAATTTGGTTTGCACTATCTAGATTAGATAGATAGATAGATAGATAGATAGATAGATAGATAGATAGATTACGTTATGTACTGCTTAAAAACTTACAACTATTTTACTCGCAATTTGGTTTGCACTATCTAGATTAGATAGATAGATAGATAGATAGATAGATAGATTACGTTATGTACTGCTTAAAAACTTACAACTATTTTACTCAATTTTCTTCTTACACAAAACAATAACTTAAATCTACTACAATCAGGCCTCAATACTTAATATGTGAAACACAACAAGAGTGACAGTAATCAAACTGACAAGGGTCATGTAAACTAAACATGGCAACTAAATCAACAACAGTCTAAATAAAAGCGGCAAGTGGTTAAATATTTAACCAAATATTTTAATTTGTTTTATTTATAAATTGAACATAATAGTGAAGTGTACACTTAATCAAATATTGGAAATAGGATAACGGAAAAAAACAAATTCTTAAAGATATATTGAATATTTCCTGTATGTGTATGTTTTCTGTTTACAAAGTTCACATTTTTAAGCATTTTCTAAAAGCTGTGTGATGTGAAATGGTTTGTTTTCATTTTAGGTAAATATTAAATATGCCTTATGTTATGAAAAATCATTATAGCGCTTTTTATTTAAGGCCTACATATTGTCTTTAGTGAACAGGTGCCACCTATTATGTCTCCATTCTGTGTTTTGGTTCTCAAACATTTTTCCAGGGTCATAACAATTTTGCACAGTAGGCAAATGTAAAAGCACCCAGTGTCCCGTAATAATCTGACTTGACTGGACAGTTGTCTCCCATTACTTTCCTCAAGAATGGCTCGATGGTCAATAACAGCATCATTTCACCCTGTAAACAATAATCAGTCCAGTCCCAACTGCTGTTCTGTTTGCAACATTCCTCTTCAACACAGTTCACATGGACTGTCATGTGGATTATGTTGGATGATTTCAGCTCAGGTGTATTTACAGTAGCTGACCTGGGCTTCAATGTGTGTGTGTGTGTGTGTGTGTGTACGTAGCATAATTGGCATGATGAGTTATTTATACCGTGCAGTGGGTACACCGTACAGCCTGAGGGCTGATCAAGCCATTTGCCAATCAATTATTTACGCCCTCTTGGAACACTCCAATTCATCCTTTTTTTCAAAATGCCATGGCAACACAACAGGAAGAGAGTCCTGTTACAGGAGCTTTTTCTTGAAGAGAGGAAAGTGCATCTCAACCCAGAATCACCTCTTTCTGGTGTAGTCCAGTGGCTCTCAAATGGTGTGTCGAAACCCAAAAATGTTGTTGACTTTTGTATGACTTTTTGTATGAACTATTTTGGTGCTGTCTCTACTTGATGTCCAATGTAAAACCTGATATATTCTCCAGCAAGGATTCATTAAATAGATCAAAAGTGACTGTAAAATGACTTTTACATTGCTATATATAATAATACATGCTGTTTTTGTACTTTCTATTCATTAAAAATCAGTATTTCAGAAATAAGCAGTAATTAATTATAATTATAATTAATTAATTATAAAATGTTTTCATTGTTGATAATCATCATAAATGTTTCTTGAGCACTATATAATATTAGCATATTAGAATGATTTCTGAAGGATCATGTGACGCTGAAGACTGGAGTAATTCTGAAAATTCATCATCGCAGAAATTAATGATGTTTTTCAATATATTCAAATAGAAAACAGTCATTTTAAATTGAAATAATATTTCACAATGTTACTGTTTTTACTGTATTTTTGATCAAATAAATGCTGCCTCTTGGAGACTTCTTTAGAATACATAAAAAATTATATATGCAGAAAAAATACAAATTATTTTCAAATTATTCTTAATGTTAATACATGTATTCAAGTGGTTCATTGTGTGAAATGTATTTTTGAAAAAATTCATAGGTCTTGACAAAAATATGAGCATCATAATTTCTAAACCACATTTGATTAGACCAGAGAAATAAAATCATCCATCTTGTATTCATTTGAAAGCAGTTTAATTGTTTGTTAATGTGCATTTGTGTATGGAGGTGCTACTCTAATGCAAATGCAGTTCTGATTTTATTAAAAGAAACCTGGAAAACAATTAATTTCCAATTAAGTGACAGTCAGTTCATTACAAATACCCATTCCAACATGATGATTGCATATTCAGTGCAAGCGTGTACTCATGTTTATGAGCGTACGTGTGAACTCTGCTGTCTTTCAGTCCATCACAGAAACACCCACATAGAGCAAACTGCCTCAAAACATGCACACATACACAGAAACATCATTTATGCATTACCAAAGATGGATTTCCATGAAAGAAATACCATGTTGGCCTCAAGACAAAGCGATAAAGAGTATTATTACAGCAGAATTGATTGACAGGCCGAGTGTGCCGCTCTGACATCAAACCCCCAAGTGACAATGCCAACCTGCAAAATATTTTTCCCAGCATGCTTTGCGTAGACTTTAAGGGTGTGGCTAGTAATTTAACCTATCATGCATGCATAGATTTCTCTCCAAACATCCACAAAGAGCTTTAAAATTGCACGTAGAAGTGACTCATAAAGGCTTGAAAGCTCAAAGCCTCCTTTCCAATCCACATGCGCACAAATTTGTGCCTGTGCAGTTCATTGTGCACCAGTGATCTGACGTCATGTTTCCATGGCTCACTGTGTCAGGTGAAATGGGAGCCGCTCTGTCGGAACACTTCGGTTGTTGTTTGCTGTGCGTTCGCACGTGATGCCGCCTCAGATGGTGTTTGGAAAGACACACGGTCACACACCGTGGAAATGTTAGCGACACTGTAAACCTTGCCAGCGTATTTGCTTACTTGTGAAAGAGGATCCGCACACACCATATTACGCGTTCCACCCAATCAGAAGCTTTACAGGTTTCATTATGCTCCATACAGTTTAGAAACTGAAGATATTGGACACTGAATCTGATAGGACGACACAGGATATGGACTGAATAAGCTAGAAGTACCAATTTATAAAATAAAAATAAAATGCATACATCTTCTAAAGAAAACGTAAGAGGCAAATGCTATGATAAAGTATTCTGAGTGGATTTTAGCATGTTGCTATGCTATTTATTTAACAAATATTATTTATAATAAATAATAAGAAATGAATAATTTATTACAAATTATAATTTATTTTTATATATTATTTTTTTTTAAACTACAGTGTATTTTTTTGTTAAGGATGTTCCAATTGGGATACAGGATTTGCAGTTCAGTAAGAAGTTCAACCAAATATTCATGTTATATTTTGGTTGCATTTTTACCCTATTATTTACTGCTCCCATCAAAATAGCTAGAAAAGTTTAAAATGAATGATTTTAAAAATGTCATGTGGTGTAACCATCAAATAAAAAGTAATAACATTTGTTACACGTTGAATATGAATGTACACCCTAATCTTTTCTTTTTTTTCCAGATTTTTTTCAGACATCATGAATTAATGGTGTACCACTTGACATTTTGCAATCTGAGCTAACCATGTTATAAAAAGGTCAAATGATCTGATATTTTAAGTAATGGGGGTCTGCAGGGATCATGGACACTTACCTTATTCTCCCCAAAATATATCAGTTTTCATTCAGAAATTAGAAATATGTATTCAAGTGATTGCATGTGTAAATTGCATTTCAATGTATTTTTGAATAGGAAAAATAGTGTCCCGTCATTGACACAATTACATGTCTGTGAATGTGTGAAAGAATTAAAGAAAGATAGAAAGAAAGAGTGTCATCATGTTGAGCAAAAGCTGCTGATGTTTGCTAAAAGTCAAGCAGTGATGCCTCGCCTCTAATCCCTCTAAATATAGGCACGCCTATGACATCATCTCAGTCTCTCCCATTCTCTCTCTCCCTCCCTCTTGCATGCGTAAAGGCACATTATCTTATCTCCTCAGTGATGTATCCTCAGGGATTCATCTTTTGAAGTGATGCAATAGCACAGGGATTTAATAGTCTGCTAGTCACAGTGCTATCAGTGCCCGCCGTGCAGGGACACAGTGTTAGTTATTAGCCGCTGACTGCACAAACAAACCTCATCTTTTTACTCTTTGCTTATTTATTTATTTGTTTGTTTCTCAGCGAGGGTTCTGATTTGGTAAATCGGTACCGGAAAAAAGACGGGGTGGGGGTTATTTCCCATGAGTTGTTACGGCTTTAAGCTCTACCGCCCTTATGGGTTTTAGCCAGGATGGCGTGTTGAGAAGACCTTGGCAGAGAATACAAAAATTGTGTTAATAGAATGTCATTAAATAGACCATAAGCCTTTCAAAACAAGTGTATAATAAGCTATTACACAATAGAGCAGGACTTGTTAGTTTGACCAGATGGAACTGTTTTTCATTATAGGCCTTAGGTGGTGCTCCCAGTATACAGGGCCAGGCTTCTGCTAATTTGAGACATGGTTTGAAACGTTTTGAGCGGAAAATATTGGGAGTAAGTGCAGCTGCTCATAAAAACCTCCCAACTACTGTATTAGCAGCACACACCTCACGGTCTGCTGGAGAGAAAGAAAGGGGGAAGGAAGAGGGAACAACAAAAGGAGAATTTTTACATGTAGAAATAAGAAATAGTTGTATTTTTTTTTTTTTTTTTTACTGTTATATTTTCTCATGCACTGTGCAGTGTTTTTGCATATTTACTAAAATAAGTAGTAGACAAACATTTTTTTAAATCCCAGATTCAAACCAGTATTAACATGTTACATTTTAAAGAAATAGTTCACCCAAAAAACTTCAGGTCATCCAAGACATAAATGAGTTTGTTTCTTCATCAGAACAGATTTGGAGAAATTTAGCAGATTACCTCTGGGCCTCTGCAGTGAATGGGTGCCGTCAGAATGAGAGACCAAACAGCTGATAAAAACATCACAATAATCCAGAAGTAATCCACTCGACATTGACATCTTGTGATGTGAAAAGCTTTGTGTTTGTAAGAAACAAATCCATTATTAAGGCATTTTAACTTCAAAATACTTCCTGCTAAAATATGAGTGCTCTATCCATAATTATCCATAATCTATTATAATGAAAGCGTTATTTTGGTCAGAAGCGATGGTTTAAAGTTAAAATGCCTTAATCATTGATTTGTTTCTTAAAAAACACAGCTTTTCAATTGACAAGATTTTAATCGATGGACTGGAGTCATGTGGATTACTTGTGGATTAATAAAACAACATTATGCCCTATGTTTGTAAAAAGAAAACAAATGTTTCCTTTTAACTAAAATAGGGCATAATTAAATGTCCTCTAGTTTTTTTTTACTTAGTTTAATTTTTATATCTTATATTCAGAGGCGGACAGTAACTAAGTACATTTACTTGAGTATTGTACTTAAGTACACTTTTTGAGTATCTGTACTTTTCTTGAGTATTATTTTTTCTGGAAACTTATGACTTTAACTTCACTACATTTGAAAGACAAATATTGTACTTTTCACTCCACTACATTTCTATCAAGATCCTCAAAGTAGAAAGTCGTTTGAAAGCTTTGAAAGTCAGTGGGTGATTTTTTTTCTTTAAAAACGGTCTTTTTTTCAGACAGTTTATCAGTAATCACTCTTGGGGCTACATGAAGAGATTTCCCAGCATTTTTTGAACACTGACCAGTTGCAAATGTGATATTTATTTATAACAATTAAATAATAAGAAGTTAATATTGTGGTTTATATTAGACACAATATTGTCTGATTTTGCTAAATTGCGTACGTGAAAATATTACCTATAAAGCAACAGAAGAACTGTTGTGCATCTCCTAATAAAACACAAGTACCACGAGAGCGATTAGACAGCATTTTTAAAATTTTTGTTTTGATGTCAAATAAGTCTTGCTGTTTTGCTTTTTTGTTAAAGCAGTGTTGCTGTTGTAAAGTTATACAGCTACAGTTGTGTTGCTGGGTTTTAAAGCAGGTTTGAATTTTT
>NW_015660878.1:2985059-2995123 GCF_001515625.1 Sinocyclocheilus rhinocerous | reverse complement strand
TACTTTTGGTACTTAAGTACTTTTAAAAGCAAGTACTTCTGTACTTTTACTTAAGTAAAAATCTGTCTTTACAACTTTTACTTGTAATGGAGTAATATTTGACCAGCAGTATCTGTACTTTCACTTAAGTAATGGAGTTGTGTACTTTGTCCGCCTCTGCTTATATTGCTTTAAATCTTGACATGGCCTCTTAAAATGTGGCGCAAGGTACTGAAAAACAGCGAGATGCAACACAATGACCAAACACATGTGCTGTATATAGAATAACAATTAAAACAAAAATAGTGTAGAAGAAACACAAGATCATGTTAGTCTTTGTCATATTGACAAAATGGATTTCTGTGGGTTGTAGGCCTGTGATAGGCTTATGATCAATTATAATGAACTTAACACGTTAAACAATATATTGATTTGTGTAGACACTTTTTTAATGTCTATTAATGCTTTCATCTGCAACAGCAATGTAATGTGTTAAAATAGCTTCATGTGGAGCTAGAAACTGACAGGAGCTGAATAACGACACTAACCCAAGAGCTTGTAACACTCCAAAGAGAAAGGAAAAATTGAAATCGCATCAACCCTTTAAAACAAAATTTGGATTTGTCTTATATTTGATGAAGTTGGCGTTGCTGATTATGTTACTTCGCTGCTTAATACTGTAAAGCTGCTTTGAAACATTTTTTCTTGTATTAAGTGCTGTATTTTTTTTAGCAAAAAATACATGATTTATTGATTTTTATTATATGACATTCCCTCCGATCCAAATGTGTCACACATGCATTGATTTCACATATCTGTGTGGTTTCTTATTAATGAAATCTCATTGTGTTTTACAGCTGAAATCTAAAGTAGAATCTGAAATGTAGCTTCTCCTGACTCCAGCGCTGACACTGTCTTTTCTCTTTTTCCTTCAGACGCACACACACACACACACACACACACACATACACCTCTTTACTTTTGTCTCAGAGTGCTCCGTCCGCCTGTCTCATTGCCTCAGGATTCAATACCTTTCAGCCCTCCCTTTGGATCATTCACGCACACACACCTTCCTCTTTTCAGCAGCACTTTTCTACAGGAATGTTACATCAACATCGCCACGGCAACGGCTGGCTGAGCAGGAGCCCTGTGAATTGAACACAGTGATGATATCAGGCATCCACTGTTCCCAGGTCAGTTAGGGACATGCCACTCACCTGTACAGCTGAAGTCAGTGTACCACAACACCGGACAGAAAGGTTTAGCACGGTATACGTTAGAGATTCACTAATAGTAAATTCTGTCAAATAAATATTTTTATGTTATGGCTGATTATTAAAATTCTATACTATTTTGTCAAAAAAATATTAGAAAAACCGAGAGCTTTCTGACCCTGCATAGACAGCAGCGCAACTGACACATTCAAGGCCAAGAAAGGTAGTAAGGACATTGTTAAAATAGTCCATGTGACATCAGTAGTTCAACCGTAATGTTATGAAGCTACGAGAATACTTTTTGTGCACGAAGAAAACAAAAATAACCACTTTATTCAACAATTTTTTTTCTCTTCTGTGTCAGTCGATGCATGTTCACGAAAGTATCACGATGCATGCGTTTGATGCTTTGCCTTGTTTGCAAGCAGAGGAAGCTGCACACTGTACATAAAACAGTCTTCGTAAACATGTCTGAAGATTTCGGTAGAGATGTTGACTTGCAATTTTTTTGTCCAGCCTTACTTATTCAAACCAGAATATACAGACGATGAACTAAGAGAGATGGACGTTTTATGTTAGAACTTTTTACGTGGTAATCTCGTGAACATACGTCGAAGACTGACACGGAAGAGAAGAAATTGTTGAATAAAGTTATTTTTGTCGTCTTCACGCACAAAAAGTATTCTCGTAGCTTCATTACATTACAGTTGATGTCACATGGACTATTTTAACAATGTCCTTACTACCTGTCTGGGCCTTAAACGTTGTAGCTGCGTTGCTGTCTGAGGGTCAGAAAGCTCTCGCAATATATTAAAATATATTAAAATAGAAAGCAGTTATTTTAAATTGCAATAATATTTCACAAGGTTACTTTTTTACTGTATTTTTTATCAAATAAATGCAGCCTTGATGAGCATAAGATACTACTTTCAAAAACAAAAAAATTCTACCGACCCCAAACTTTTGAATGGCAGTGTGTATTGTCATGTCCACTTAAATATTTAGTGCTTTATGTATCTATATCCACAGTTCCACAAAAATGTTTTTTGCTCACGGGCATCACAAACAGCACCGAATCCCATATCGCTTTTCCTTTTCTCTCTCTCTCCCTCCTTCATCTGCTTTTAAAGAGGCAGGAGATGTAGCATCCTAGCTTGTAGTTTTTGTTTATTCTTGATGAAGAGGTTATGAAAGATTAAAAGTTGACTAATATTCCTACAAATCATTCACAACTAAAGCCAAACACTTTATAAGTGTTTATCAAGCAATGCAAAAGAAGTGTTATCTTATTAATTTACAATATTTAAAAGGTTTTTTTTTAAACATGATACATTTACTTGATGTAAAATTGCATATGCTAATTAGATGTAATTCAGTAAAATCTAAGAGGGAAAAGTAATATAAATAGTTTTCTCTTGTTTTAAGAATAAAACATATTTAGTGAGATTTAGGTTTTAAACAAGAAAAAAGGAAAAACTCTTAATTCAACATTTATTCTCTTACAAATCTTATTTTAAACAACTGTGCTGAAGGAATTATTTGTATTTTTATTTATTTTTTAGTAAATTCGTCTGATAGACGTTTAAATATTTTATTGGGAAAAAATGACACAAAACACATGAAACACATTGTGAAATATTACTACAATTTAAATGGTTTTCTATTCTTAACACTAAATGGATCTCCAGGATCAATTTCCCCAGGGTGACACAGTTAACTCATCAGCGTATGTAAGTCTTGATTGCATTTCGTGACTGAGATTTGCCACAGGGGAAGCACAGGATGGGAACACGTTCGCTGCGGGACCCCGAGCGAGGGCCATTATTGCAGTACTTGTCAGTTCAAGAGCAACAAGTCAGCATGTTGCGTCTATGACGCTCTGCTGAGGGATCAGTTACTACATATGGTACAATAAAGAGGAAAGACACACATGCAGCACAGCCGCCCCACTGGGCAGACATGCCACTGAGTTGAGCAGACAGGACGCATCCTCCTCTGACCTTTCTCTTAATCTCCCCCCTCCATCTTCGTCTCTCTCCATCGTACCACCCCTCTCTCCTCTCCCAGCTGATCCACTGCACTGCCGTGTTTGAAGTCGGACATCAGAAGCCTTGAAAGCTTTTCTCATCCTGTATTGTTCATTTATTCATTCTTTTGTTTTTCATTATGCATTCACTCCTGCATGTGTCACCGAAGTGTCCAAACTGCTTTGCGCAAACACATACACCCTCACGGTCATGCAGGGAACACGGTCAGGAAAAAACTGAGGAGCAACTAACTAACTGAACTTTTTCTGTAACAAGCTACTTTACCAGCTTGTAGAGTAGCGCTGTCAAACGATTAATCGTGATTAATCGCATCCAAAATAAGTGTTTGTGTTTACATAATATATGGGTGTGTATTGTGTATATTTATTTTGTATATATAAATACAGTAGACACACACATGCATGTATATATTTAAGAAAATTTTATATTTTTATATAAAATATTTACATTTATTTATAATATAAATGATATATAAATATATAAACGTAAATATTTTTTGAAATATATACATGCATGTGATTGCATTTATGTATACATAATAAATAAACACAGTACACACGCATCTATTATGTAAACACAAACTTTTGGATGCGATTAATCGCGATTAATCGTTTGACAGCACTATTGTAGAGTAACATGACCAAATGTTACATCCCATTTTTTAACATCAGAGCTAAAGGAAAATTCAAAGACGCTCCCCTAACCTGTGCTTTCTTTCTCGTATATCTAGTGCTTGAAGGTCTGATTCATTGTAGTTGAATCGGTTCATCCTAAATGGTCCTCCCTCTTATATTCTATGTAGCTTTGGAAAGTCTGATTCATTCTAATGGATCGGTTCATCCCAAGTGGCCCTCTCTCATACCGTGTGTAGCATTGGAATGTCTGATTCATTCTAGTTCTAATCATTCATTTAAACAAACAGATTCACAAGCATGATTCACAAGTTGAAGTTCCTATACAATATAGGTTTTTAACTCGATTATGCAAATTATGGTGTTTTGTTGTATTTAGTATAAACATTTGATACTGTCCCCCTAACTGTGATTATTCATTCAAAACCTGTCCTTGTCCTGTCCTATGTCTCTAATTAAAATATAAATTATGACATTGATTAGTTACATATTTTTAAATTATAAAACACATTGTTTCAATGTAGTTTTGATAACGACTTCTACTTTAATTTTTTTTCAAATTATGATTAGCTTGTAGCTCAGTAAGTTACACTTTTAAAGTAGCTTCCCTAACACTGACTTTAATTATATAGTACAAAGGTGTTACGTTTAAGGGTACTGCTCCAGTAAAAAAAAACTATTGTACCCCAAAAGGTACCATTTTTTCACATTTTATCTGAGACTGTACTTCTGAGACTGCACTGATTCTGTCTCTGCCAACTGGCCAGTTTCTATCCATCCAAAGGAAGTTTGCAGGAGTCATAATTCCAAACAGCAATATCATATCATCACCTAAGCCAAGACAGATGATAGACCATTTATTTAATCCTTACACTACTGACTTGAATACTCCATGGCCTCCTCGCTGGCTGAAAGCAATGGGTGTTTTTTGAGCTGTGAAGGTTTTAATTAATTAGATGGAGCCGGTGAAGGCGACGGGCAGCCATACCTGCTGGGCTGCGAGGGTCCTGCCACGTGGATCCACGGCATTCCAAACACCTGTGTCTCTGAAGATAAAATTCAGCAGAAACACTTACAGTAAGTGTTTTTCCATTGTTTAAATGGAACACCCGGGACACTCATTTCTTTCCACGTAAAAGTAAACATCCTCTCCTGCTCTCTAGACAGATGTACAACACTCCTTGCTGTGTTATCAACATTAGGCTGAGCATCTGGCTACCGGCGCAAATTAAGAGTGGTCCTTGAATTATGGAGATGTGGTCTTGCACTAGTAAGTTTGCAGAGAAATCATGAGTCTGTTAACTTGAATGTTCTTCTTCCACTACTCCTTGCCAGGCCCCGGAAAGATTATACAAATATCTTTTTTCCAAATTAGGGTGGTCATTTCCTTCTCTTTATAAATTATAGCTGCCTCCGTTGCCTGTTTTTAGCTTCTTGGACCTTAGGTAAATTTTTTTTGTATTGTCTTTTTTAGTTTTTTGAAGTTGAGAGGAGATGAGGTCGTGGAGTTTTTCTATCCTACCTCATCCTCAGGTTACTCACCATTCTCATTCATTATTTGTAGACTGTTTTATAATGAATGACCAGGTACAATGCACACGGCTGCTGAAGCCACCGTCAGCCCTGCCTCACAGATCTCTGACCCATATAGAGATGCCTACAGCCGGACTTTAAATCACAAGTGAAGATGACCATGACAGCTCGATTTAATATACTGAAATTTCCAAGTGGGTGGACCTTGGTGAATTAGGATGGATGTTTACTCCGTGCCTACTCTCTAATGTCATTGGGAATGTGTATATAATTAGGCATATCCCATCTTTTATCTTTTATGAGACACTATTTGTCCATTTTACACAGTTAGCTGCATCATTAACTACACACTCAAAGGGACAGTTTACCAAAATAAAATCTTTTACTTATTTTCATGTCAAACCCGTATGGCTTTTTTCTTCTGTGAACATAAAAGAAGATTTAAATTATGCAATCAATTAGTAACACAATTACATAATTTTCATTTTTGGGTGAACTATCCAGTAAAACGTGGTGCTAGAAACAAAAGTTAAAGTAATAGTTCACCCACAAATTTAAATTTATTCACCCTCAGGCCATCCAAGATCATCATCGGAACAGATTTAGAGAACTTTAGCATTACACCAATGGATCATGTGTGTGCAGTGAATGGGTGCCATCAGAATGAGAGTTCAAACAGTTAATAAAAACATCACAATAATTTACAAGTAATCCACACAACTCCAGTCTATTGATTAGTGTTTTGTGACTAAATAAATCCATCAAGACATTTTAACATGAAACTGACTAATATATGAGAAAGTACAAATGGACTCTCATTTAAAATGTCATTTGGTCTTTACTAGGAATGCCACAGTTCTCAATATAATATTGAACCTTTCGGTACGACATCAACTTTTGAATTGTTTTTTTTTTTCTCGGTTTTGCGTTTACATAATTTCAGTGTTTTATTTCTCTCTGAATTGGCTCTGTTTGTGTACCCTTGAGTCTACGCACTGAGATGAGGAAACGCCTCCCTATTTATAACGTGCATTGAAAAATGCTACACGCCAAAAAATCTTCCCTTGCAATGATGTCAAACCTGATGTCCAACAAAAGTGAACCTAACACATTAGTCGAATGTTTGAAATAACTTCCTTTTGTGATCTCTGATGCACCTTCTTTTACTGTAAAATGTCGATTTGCACTGGATTATAATATACTTATTATGAATATACCCGAGATGGCTTGATAAACACAGATAAAGCATATATTATCGTAGTCCAGTTTTTACTGTCTTCATGTTTCATCATTCAAAACATTTCTATCTTCTTTTTATTCAGTACAGCGATAGCTGGATGCCTCTTTGGTGTCTCAATGCTTTTACACCTTCAGGGGGGTTAGGCTTATGAAACATCTGGATACATAGTGAAGCATAGTCGAAGATAGTTAAAGTATTTTCAGAAGAATCAACTTTTATTTATATTTTTTTAATTCTAAGAACCCTTATTAAGAACCCTTATGGCAATATTTTATTTTATTTTATTTTGCCAAAGCACATTAGACATACAGGTTAGACATTGAATATATTAAAATTCGAGAAATTATGCAGTTTTCTTGCACTTAAAATATTTTATTTTTTAAAAAGTTGAATCAAAAAGAGACCATCAGATTTAGCAACTTTAAGACATAACCCCCCCGGCCCGGCTGCCGGTCCAGTGCTGACTAAGAGCGCTGTCTGTGTTTTTGTCCCCCTCTCTCTCACACACACACTGTACAGCTGCAGTCTTTCTCCACTGGGCTATTCACCTCTGAGCTCCTGCTGTAAATTCCACTGGAAACTGGAAACACAAACATGCCCCTGCCCAAAGCGGACTAACATCTTTCTTGTGGTCTTATTTTTGAATGTTATACTTTAACATATCCCATAACCCCGCCCTGGCTGCCGTTATGCTCATTGACGCATCATCAGACTGCATTGTGTGTGTTTTGTGGGATGCACTTTGTGCGAATGTTATTTCTACCCTCTCGTGGAAAATAAGCCAGGACTGTCTGTCAGTGAGGGGAGTTTATTGTTGACTTAATTAAGGAGTCTTACACCACACAAACCCCATATTCACCCCCATGTAGTATTTCTGAGAAGAGACAATTATTGTAATTACAGCTGTCTGATGACATGTTTGGTATAATGAATGTTTCTCATTAAGGTTCTCTAACCCCAAACAACCTGCCCCAATAGAAACCCATGCCTGTTTCGCATACTGCAGCAGTAGCAGCGTCTGATAGCAGGAACCCCATGTTTATAGGATTTAGATTGTTTGAAATTATAATAACGTGTCTTGCCACTAAACCTTGCTTTTAGTTATATGTGTTCTGGTATTTTATTATACAGCGGCCCCGGAAAGTGTTTGGACTCTTATGAATTTCATTGCATTAGATAAATTGTCAAACAGAGTGGCTTTTTTTCAAATAAACATAGCATAAGCATTCTTTTTAAAGCAAATATGACTTTAGATTTTAATAACACAGTGAAACAGCAGATACAGTTCAATATGCTTCCTTTATGCTACAAAGACAGAATTTAAAGGATCAAAATACAGTAAAAACAGTAATATTGTGAAATAATTCATTTCTTTTTTTAAATATATTT
The DNA here is from genome assembly GCF_001515625.1 of Sinocyclocheilus rhinocerous. NCBI lineage: Eukaryota > Metazoa > Chordata > Actinopteri > Cypriniformes > Cyprinidae > Sinocyclocheilus > Sinocyclocheilus rhinocerous. The sequence continues at coordinate 2,987,088 of NW_015660878.1, read as the reverse complement.
TATATTTGTTGGTAAAGCTGAATTTTCAGCAGCATTACTCCAGTCTTTAGTGTCACATGATCCTTCAGAAATCATTCTAATATGCTGATTTGATACTCAAGAAACATTTATTATTATTATCAAAGTTGGAATCTGTGATACATTTGACTTTGTTTATAAATAAGTTGAAAAGAACAGTCTTTTCAATAGCAGTCTTTTGTAACATTATGCATATGTCTTTACTGTCACTTTTAATCAGTTTAATGTTTCCTTGCTGTAATACAGTATTAATTTATTTTAAAAAAATCTTACTGAGCCTAAACTTTTGAAACATAATGTAACTTTCCCGTGTCAAACATTAGTGGAACATGTTCACACACATTTTGTGAACTAAATATCACATTGAAGACACATGGTTAAAAGTGCCAGCAAAGTGGCTCAGAAAAGTGAAGTTACAGTAGTTCTGAGAGGGAAGCTCTAAAGTTGTTTATTTGTATGTGTCATTATGTTTGATATTTTATTATCTACGCAACAAAATGTATATATTTCAAGTTTGGCCTAAGCATCCACAAACCTTTTGAGGCCACTGTATGTATATTATTATAATGCTAAATATAGTCAGACTTCTGTCTTTTCTCTCTGCTTTCTCTGTGTTTTTTGTGTCCCATCAGAATGAAGGAAGTTCTGTGCTGACATTGTGGAAAAAGCTGTAGTAAGAGCCAGATTGCTGGAGAAGGGAGATTGGTGACCAGATTGGTGTCCTGACTGATAGGGTACTGGACCCTCTTGTGTAAGTCTGTTAATGAGCCATTTCCACTGTCCTCTTCTTCAACATTGATTTGAGTCAGCTGACATTCCATGACAGCTCTTTTGTCATCTTCTGCAGAGTTTCAACAGTGACGCTGTTAAGTCTCATGCCGGCTTCGTTGCCTGCCCTGAGGAATTTTTCCTGTCAAAGAAGTATTTTTGACCCAAGAATGCTTTGTTGTTCACTCTGAACAGCTTGTTAAGCAAACATTCTTATCTCAGATCTCGATAAGAAGCCAAGACCGCCACCAACTTCCCTCTTCTGACATCACAAGTATGTGTGGCATAATATCCAGCAAGGTCATACATTAGTACTCATGTGATAGTTTATATAAATATATTTTTATTTTATTTTCTTATATTTCTAAATAATTATATTTTTAATAATTATTGTGTATATTTTAAATAATTGTGTGGAATTAATTGCAATTGTTACATCTTTAAATAATTATGTAATACTTTTTAATTAATTTTATAATTTTATGTTCATTTACGCATTTAGCAGACATATATAGAATATAGAATGGTATGTTTGTATTAATATTAATGTAATTAATGATATAATTATTACCTTTTAAACTGTAAATTTACTGTACATTTTCTCAAGAGGGTCTAGCTGCAGCCTTGCACTTGCACTCTCAGACACTTGCGCTTCCGCTAGCGACGTCACTTGCAGTCTTTTATTTTTTTATTTTGTTCTATTTATTGATTACTTTTTGTTTGAATCTCTCAACATTTTACAACAGTAGCCAGGTGGTGAAGACAAGAAAAAAGAAACTAAATTACAATGTCACTTGCAATCGCCACTTGCACTCTCCGATACCTGCGACGTCACTTGCAATCGACACAAATGGTGCGTGTTGCCAATGGAGACAAGACGCTGTGGTGATTAAACGATTAAAACTAATTTAGTACTATAACATACAGGGTCCTGCAAGAAAAAGACAAGACCCGCAAATCCGTGGCCACAGAACAGCAGAATATGAACGCAATGCACAAAGTCTCTCGTTAAGCGTTTTCCTCCTGTAGAAAAACATAAACACTTAACATGGCTTAATGTATTAAGATGCTATTAAAATATCAAATTAAATATACAATTTATTAATATAATGAATATGTATATAGTATTTTCCTCCCATACCGCAAAACGTGGCATAATAATAACTCAATATGCTACTCTACATTATTAATATACATAACTAATACAGGCAAGCAGGTGAGCCCAGAATAAACGCAACACGCA
>NW_015660878.1:2981783-2982619 GCF_001515625.1 Sinocyclocheilus rhinocerous | reverse complement strand
AGTGACGTCACTTGCAGTCTTTTTTATCTTTTATTTTGTTCTGTTTTTTTTGTTTTTTTTAAATCTCTCATCATTTTACAACAGTAGCCAGGTGGTGAAGACAAGAAAAAAAGAAACTAAATTACGGAGTCACTTGCACTCTCCGCTACCTGCGACGTCTCTTGCAATCGACCCAAATCGTGCGTGTTGCCAATGGAGACAAGAATCTGTGGCGGTGATTAAACGATTAAAACAAATTTTGTACTATAATGTACAGGGTCCTGCAAGAAAAAGACAAGACCCGCAAATCCGTGGCTACAGAACAGCAGAATATGAACGCAATGCACAAAGTCTCTCGTTAAGCGTTTTCCTCCTGTAGAAAAACATAAACACTTAATATGGCTTAATGTATTAAGATACATTAAGTGCAATTAAAAGATCAAATTCGATATATAGTTATTATTTAATGTACTACAAGGCAAGCAGATGGCCATGAACACAATGCGCAAACTTTCACTTGTCCTCCCATACAGCAAAACGCTTAATGTGGCATAATAACAGATGATAAAGACAATTCAGTAGCCTATATGTCTTGTTGTTGACTCAAAGTATATACAGAACAGCAAATATGAACGTGCATTATGAAATGCATTTAAAAGGATCAAAAGGATCAACTCCGTACAGGCAAGCAGACGAGCCCAGAACGCAATGCGTTAAATTGCATTTTCCTCCTTAAACATTTTCCTCCTATAGAAAATCATTATAAATAAAACACGTAATGTAGCTTAATGGACAAAGACAATGATATAAAAGAGCTGTAGACAGTTTATTCTATATGGAAAAACGCTTAACACGAA
>NW_015660878.1:2967098-2981551 GCF_001515625.1 Sinocyclocheilus rhinocerous | reverse complement strand
GACTAAATAAATAAATAAAATAAATAATCATTAAATCACCACCACAGCGTCTTGTCTCCATTGGCAACACACATGATTTGTGTCGATTGCAAGTGACGTCGCAGGTATCGGAGAGTGCAAGTGGCGATTGCAAGTGACTTTGTAATTTAGTTTCTTTTTTCTTGTCTTCACCACCTGGCTACTGTTGTAAAATGTTGAGAGATTCAAACAAAAAGTAATAAAAAATAGAACAAAATAAAAAATAAAGCCTGCAAGTGACGTCAAGTGTCTGAGAATGCAAGTATGAGAGTGCAAGTGCGAGGCTGCAGCCAGGCCCTTCTCCATTTTCTTGTGGTTCTATGTTTATGGACAGTCCAATGTGCATTTTAAATATTAAATCATACCTTGAAATCCTAAACTTTGACACTGTGTCATCGTAGATAGTGAACGGTCGCACATATACTGTATGTATCTGTATAAGATAATATGTTTAAGAAGTAAAAAATGGTGGCTGCACTTGCGCATCCGTGCACTGCTGGGACATCTGCTCAAGGGCCAGGCATCACTGTGTGCCGCCAATGGGAGAGGCTCCAAATAAAAATCTCAGAAGTGGAAACTGGAACAAATAAATATAGGATTCATGTCCTCTCCACTTCAGAGGTTTTGGAAGCCTGGAAGGAAACTTGTTTGTCAGCCTCTTGTTGCTTAGCAAGGGCTATATGTTACTTTTAGATGAAAATATGGTGCAAACCAAAGTGGTCCGGCCTAATAGATTACTCCAGAGATTCCTACAGCAAACATATGCATCACATGCTCCACATTTACAAGCTGCTTGCACTAAAGCTGAGCAATCAATGCATTCGCTGACACCTCCCCTCCCCACACTATCTGATTGAACATTAGCAAACCTTTGAGCCTTGCTTAACGCAAGTTAAAATTACATGGTCTTAAAAAGTTGAAGTTTTGCTGTATATCAAAACCCACTGCTCAGTGAAGACGGTCTTGTGCAGCGATGCCCTTATTGTTAATGATAAAACCCATTAGGTGGAAGGATTTTGTCAATAGCACCCAGCACAAACGCTGCTGCCTGTTTATCATCAACTGTGTCTGTTTTTTCCCCAGCAAGTTGAGCAGAGGTCCTTGTGTGATAGTTAAACCAGAAGATGTCTTGATCTTTGGGTTCCCAGAAAATTATAGCTACTGGATGGTGAAGAGTCTCTGTCTATATAAAGGGTCAAAACACAAAGATGGTGAGAGCATGAACCTCATTATAGTGGAATAATCTTCCGCCTAATCAGCAGAATTCCTCAAAATCAGAAAACCTTGATGACACAGCACTCACTTGAATACCTGAATCATAACATCATAACCATCTATACTAAGGCAAGTTCTACTATATTTAATTGATAAATGTATTATTATTAGTAGTACACTCTAAAAAATGCTGGGTTAAATATAACCCAGCGCTGGGTTAAAAAGGGACAAACCCAGCTATTGGGTTGTTTTGACCCAGCTACCCAACCGCTGGGTCAAAACAACCCAATAGCTGGGTTTGTCCCTTTTTAACCCAGCGCTGGGTTATATTTAACCCAGCATTTTTTAGAGTGTAGTAGTAGTAGTGGTAGTATTTTGTATTTTTGGCATTTAAGTATGTAATATTGTCATTTAATTGTAATTTAGTACACTCACACATTGGCATTTTGGTATTTAATTTTAATTTAGTAAATTTATACTGTAATATGTGTTGTTTGTCACTTTGAATAAACCCCCAAATGAATGCCTGTAAATGTCAGTAGAAAAGTATCAAAAGAATGAACAGAATGAAGATTGTGATGTGGCTTCCTCTGAGGCCTTCGTGGGGAAACCCACAACACAGTTCCACTTTTGGCATCATCTTTCAAGTGCACCACGGTCAACATATGACAACAATGGTTACCATGACAAAAATGAAGCTGTGAAGAAAGAAACCACAACCAGTAGTAGGGGACTTCTCAGCAAATCTTAGATGTCACATGTGAGAAAACAGTTTTCTGGTAACGTTGTGCCTCTATGAATAATTGGTTTCAATATCATTTCCAGTACACATGTTTGAAGAACTTGGCTGCTAATTTTGGTGTATGTTTTTCTTGTCTATAGCCTGAATTCTTTCACATTTAATAGACAGAACATTCACGTGTACTGTAGTCGAATTAGAGTGAGTATCTTATAATCAGTACTATTTCATTACATTTGTAATAGATTAGATTAGACTGTTACACTGCAAGACTTGCAGCACTCCACCTCAGGAACAGGATATGCCATCTTTATCATGATTAAAGGAAGCTGTGGTGTCTCATGGCCTTGGGAAGTCGTGGCCTAATGGTTAGAGAGTCGGACTCGTAACCCAAAGGTTGCGGGTTCGAGTCTCATACCGGCAGGAATTGTAGGTGGGGGGAGTGAATGTACAGCACTCTCTCCCATCTTCAATACCACGACTGAGGTGCCCTTGAGTTAAATGGCTGCCCACTGCTCCGGGTGTGTGTCCACGGTGTGTGTGTGTTCACTGCTGTGTGTGTGCACTTTGGATGGGTTAAATGCAGAGCACTAATTCCAAGTATGGGTCACCATACTTGGCCACATGTCACGTCATGCAAAATTATAAATACCACAGTACATGTAAGAATTTTTTGCGCATTATCTCTTTAAAAGACATTTTTTGTTTTTATTTCAGTTTTTGTTACCTAACCAAGGATTTTCATTCGCCTCTGGTACAGGTAGTCCCTGGCATGAGGACTTGGCATAACAAAGGTTCACAAACAGAAATGCTCCGGGCTTGTACTACTGCAATTTTTAAAGGAAGATGCCAGACTGGCTGCTAACTAAACTAAGTGCTTCAGTGGACATGCGTTTGATGAAAATGCAGAGAGAAAAATGCTGGTGATACAAGTTCACTCCATTAGCATGAGAAAGAAAGATCTGAGAATTGCACAATATTTTGCACAATCTGTCTAGTTATCTATTTCAATGAAAGAATGAGCCTCAACCTGATTCAAATAACCAACAGTAATATGTTAACCAACTGACAAATGTTTAATTCATATTCTTGGGAAAGCGCTGCAAATGTAGTAATCCGGTTCAGACCAGCGATCGTACTGACTCTGAGTTTCTACACACTGCGAATCAAACACAACACCAGAATCGACGAGAGAACTGGCGACGTCATGGAAAAAATGACGTCAGGTTTAATTAGCCGCCGGGGAAGACTCGTCTGTGAATGTGGGCGGGGCTTACAACGCCGGCTCGCGCTGAAGCGTGTCGTTTATTAAGTTAAAATAAACCACGACGCCGAACAAGTCATTTTACACTTAACCGCTCTCGGAAACATCTTTATAAATTATGTTAATGCGCGCGGACGCTGGGCAGAGGGTGCGCCTAGCGTGATTGACATCTCATCTCAGCCAATGAGGAAAGTCCTGCATGTCAGCGGCCGTCCTCCTGATGCGCATCACATGTCTCAAGCGACGCGCGGCTGTGGGAGGGATTTCTCTGCAGATTGGAGGAGCTAGATAGACGGCAGAGTGAGTCTGAGGGAGACCGAGAGAGTGAGGGGGATCTCTGAGGCACCGTTCGGAGAGCGTTGTGAGTGTAATTTCACCATTTCTCGCATGCGTGCTCGTGTTACTGCCGCGTTTCAAATGCACCAGTTTTTTTGCTTCCTCTCCGCTGATTGTCTACATTCACCGCGCTGTCCGTTAGCTTGCGTTATTATCAGCTAGCCAAATTGGCTAGGCAACTCCTGCTAGTTGGTAGCAGGCAGAGAAAGGGGCAAGAAGGCAACCAGGCTGCTGTGGATTTTTAACCCACACCTGCCTATTGTCTCTGAAGGGGAGGGGGTGTGTGGAAAATCAATGCACCATGTTGAGATGCAGGGATGAAGTGTAGCGCACGCTGGAAAGTTGCTTTTAACGTATGAAGCTTGTGAAATGTGTGCGCGCCGCGTTTCTACATCTACGATCACGCGACAGTGAATATTTTAGAAATACTACTAATAAAATAACATTATTCTATAATAAACCAATGATTTAATAAAATGCTAAATGTGCGTTGGAGGTTAAACATCGTTTAAAATATATAAAAGGAGCATATTTGTGTGTGGGTTTTGACATGTTATCCTAGACAGGGTGACCCTAATGTTATTTTAACGGCCGTAAAGTTTTTGAAAGCCGCTAAATAAAAGGCTCGCGCTGTGACTGTTACAGATCCGTTGACTGTCATTCGTTTGGTCTTTGCGATAAGAGCGTTAACTCAAGTGAAACTAACGCACTGTCTCTAACGTTATGATTTTCTCGGACTCGGAAGAGACACTTTATTCTCTTACATGAACGTTTTGACGTTTACTGACAGTTCGCTCTTATGAAATGCTGTCAAACGAGCTAACTTGTTCCGCTAAGCGACCGTCTCTGTCAGTTTAACTGTCGGTGACTTGTGACATTAGCCTGGTATTTTTAGGGTTTTACCTAAAAATGAGTGTTTGAGTCGCGTTGGAAATTTGGAGACCGCTTCAGTTTCGGGTGAGTTAAGATGTTGATCTGGTGTCATTATCAAGACTAAACAGTACACGCTTTTTGGACAGGATTATTTGAGTTGAGACCGCTAGCAGGCTAAAGCCAAATGTGAAGACGCTTCAGCTGTCAACTTGCTTTTCGACCCATTACCTGCTTGTTCACTTATCGCATTTCGATGCGTATTTTACAACAACCGTTTATACGGCGTTCAAAAAGCTTAAAATGGCAATTTGGTCATCGTTTTCTCACCACTATGCTGATCCAAACCCGCATGACTTTCTTGTTAAGAGATGTTAGTCAGAGTGACAGCCGCAACCGCCATTCACTTTCATTGTACGTTACTGACTGCCCTCCATAACGTCGATATTTTGCGAAGAAAGTAAGGTGTGTAACAAGTAAATGATTTTATTTCTTTTTGGGTGAACTGTCCCTTTAAGCTTGGCGTGTTCGTGTCAACAGTTGTAGTATACAGTCCTAATTCCTCCTGCCATGTGTGACTCGGCATGGGGACTGGAACAAGCGCTGTGCGACACGTCGAAGTTGCTAGCATCGTATTTGAAGGAGCAGATGTGCAAAACACAATGTACCCAACCTAATCGGCTGACTTATTTTATCTACTGTCTGCCTAATGTTGAGATTGAATATGGCACCTAGAATTTCTAGATAGAACCCGGTGTGCGTTTAAATAGCGTGTCAGGTCTATTGCTCCTTGGCGTACATCATTCGCTGCCCTGTTGCTTCTTTTGCTCGAGCGCATATAGCTCCTAATAATACCTCGCTGTATGACAGCAATTCTGAATTTGACCTTGAGTCTACAGTGTATACTCAGCTTTATTTAAATCAATTCGTAAGGGTGTATTTGTAAGTGCAATTTTTTGATCTTCACAGAATGCTTTAGATGTACACTGACCTTTGACAGGTGTAGACTCAGTGGGTTTATTGAGATTTAAATGTGTTTGTAAGGAACATATGTTGTCATTGTAAAAACTATTCCCGAGAAAATTTCTCCAAGACAAATTTGGAGTAAATACTGTGTGTTGTTGCAATACAGTACAAAATCATGATCATTGTAACTGCTGAGCGTCAAACTGTCCGTTAAAAGAGACAAGTGTTTTCTTATGGCAGGATCGAAATGTGATTTTACTTAAGTAATTTTTTTTAATGATTTACCCCAACATTAAATAAACTAGCCTTTGACACAAGTGAGCTTCAGAGGCCTTTGGACTGTTATATGCACAGGCATGGCCTAGTTGTATATCTATTGATTTAATAAAAATTTGACCTAGATATTAGTATGCAATAAAATATTGAGTTTCTTGAGCTTTATAGTAGAATTGATATTTATAGGCACTGTGAGAAGAAACTTGCATTCAAATGACGATTACGATTAGTCTTGTCATGCTTATAATTTAGTAGCCTATATATTATTATTGTTATATTATAGTGTTATATATTATATATCCCACGTTGCTTTAGTATCATTGAGATTGAGATGTTTTTATTAATATTTTGAATTAGGCTAGTTTTTATATTTTTGGTTTTAATTTTAATTTTAAAAGTCTTGTCTATATAGTTTTGAATAATATTTATTTCCTTAGTTATTTTGATACAAGAAGTTAAACTAAATGACAAATTAGAAATTTAAATAATTAAATTAAGGTTTATATTTTATTTTAGTTAACAATAGTTTTTTATGGTTTTAGTTTTAGTTAACTATATTGACCCTTTATTAATATAACTTAATATAATGCAAAATGATGCATTATTATTTTGTAAGATGCATATGCACATGTGAGATTGTGTGTTGGCCTTTAGCATATGTTTTGTTTAAATTTAACACCGTAAACCCAAATTATTTAATTATGGACAATCGCTGTACCTCAAGTAATGTTTAACTATGGTTTGGTCAAACAAAGTGTACATGCTTTGGTACAGCGCATGTAGTACAAGCTGTTAGGGATGCTCCGATCGATCGGCCAGAGATCAGTATCGGCCAATAATCACATTTCATGTCTCGATCGGTACTCACTATTTGGCAGATCTCACAAACCGATCGCAATTTGATGACGTCAACGCCTGACCACGCACATGATGCGTGGGGGCGTAAATGATTTTAAGCCACAGTCATGTCATCGCTGGTGTGGAAATGCTATGACGTTTCGAGAAACAATGAAAAATTCGTTATTTGTCGTGTATGTTTTGCATGATGATGAATGGATGGTTCATTTTTAACAGCAGATTCAGTGACGTTAGAGCTGATTTGTGCCTCACTGCACACGTCTGTGGCGCGTTACGGCTCCACGGGAACCGGAGCTGCTCGCGGCCGTTCTAGTCAGTGCTTGTGTTTATACTGCAGCCGCGGCCGCTATTGAGCCACTCAAAATTACCGCAAGGGAAATTCCCTCACCGCGACAGCCCTAGCGGCATGTTTCTGAAGCGGCTCTCCGCGCTGCTTAGCTAAAAATAGTCTTTTGTGAGTTGGCACGGCATGAAGGACGGAAAAAAACCTCGTCTGAGCCGTATCGCTGATCGTGGGCTGCTTTTAAATGAACGTTTATTTATAAAACAAAATATCTTCATACCGCAGGAACGGTATAACGGAATATATTAGAGGTTTTGAAACCGTGAAATTTTCAAATCGTGGTATACCTTGAAACCGGTAATTGCCCCATGCCTAGCATTAACACAGGCTTTACTCCTTTCAAACTCTATCTGGAATGTCACCGTTTCTGTCACTGCCACTTCCCAATCAGGCGAACGAACACACACACACACGCGAAATCATCTGCCTAAAATTTAGTTAATATTTGCATCATTTATGATTTATCCACCCGCAAATAATCAGAATGCATTTTAAAACGGGAGAAACCAAACACAGACCGGAAGTTAACTTCGGGCTGGGACAGGCGCGTGCGCCCGATGAAACCGTCTATATAAAGCTTGAAGCATCAGAATCGGCATCGGTATCGGCCGATCACCATGACAAGAAACCGGTACTCAGTATCAGTTGCAAAAATCCTGATCGGAGCATCCCTACAAGCTGTAATGTTATATTATTTTAATTAAGTAAATGTGAATGTTTTCCATGCTGACTGGAATGGAAAGATGGTAATTTAGCCCCTCTCTCTAGTATTGTTTATGTAAGAGGCCACTGCTTTGGTGTCACATTAATCTGAGGTGACATTCAACCCCTCATAAGCTATTATAAACAGCTAAAAATAGAGTGCTTTGCTATTAAGTACATTTGAATAATGTTGCAATTTAATTACTGTATAGCATCATGCTTTTATGCCTTAATCAGTCGTCGATGAGAGAGATAAAATAGGCATCTTAGGGGAAATGCATTTTCTGTTCGCAATCTAAATGAGGTCTGTAAATAAGAACAGTGTACACATAGTTATTTTCTCTAAGTAAGTAGATGAAGGATTGCTGTTCAGGCTCTGTTCTCATTAAAATTCGATTTGCAATCAGATTTATTATTTGTTTTGATGCAGGCCATTTGATGCTCTGTAAAAACAGTTAGTGAAATCCTATTTCGCCGCAAAGGAATGTGTGAGCAGTACTGTTTGACTGCTGCTTACAGGTGCCATCTTTAAAAAGTGTGCATCTAAATATAAAACAGATTGTGTTTGGACAGAAACAGAACCTTTAGTCATGTCAGTCATGCACACATCCATTCACAAAGTGACATTCAATGAGTTAAGCAAATATAAATTCTGAAGCCTCGTCCTGCCCATTATCCCATCATGTCTAATGGTTCGAGTCATCCCTGATTTACTGTGCAGTGGCAGACATGGAGGCAGGGGTCGGAGCAAATGGCTGGCTTGTGTGCTGTGAATGGCAACCATAACAATCAACTTAAAGGTTCCTGTTTTTGAAAATCACTTATTTAGATATGCTGTTTTAGTTCCTGGTGAGAACATGAAAGCACTGAGCTATTAAGTACGTAGCTGTTTGAATGTAATACTGTTCCCACTGTGCTCATCTAACAAAGCAGACGGTATAATTAGGGCCCTATGAAATCTGTTTTATTTTTTCCCAAGTTCTGTGTTTTTAGTTTTGACTTTTCTAAATTGCTTTAATTGTTTAATAAGTTTTTTTAATAATCAAAAAGTATATCTAATCAATTGAATTGATAAAAAACTGCTAATTTATTAAATGGTAACAATTAGAGCCCGACCGATATATCGTTTTAGCCGATATTATCGGCCAATATGAGCCTGTCGCCGATATATCGGTATCGGCGAATTAGCTGCTGATACGAATTTTTTTTTTACAGAACATATAACACATATATATAGACTGTGTCTGTGAATATTAAACTGCAAAAAGTCTTATTTTAAATAAGAATCCTCATGTTCTGCATATTCATTTGATTACCAGAAAATACACAACACAGAATTTGTGAACAAATATTATTCATTATTATTATTTATTCATTTTAGATGTTTACATTTGGAAAAGCTGTGCTTCCTGCATAAACCTGCCCCTGTTGGTTTGGCAGTAGCTTGCTTGCCCTACACAGTTACCTTGTTTAAGTTCTAAAATACAAGATATATATATTTTGTTCTATTTGTGTTATTCAAGTTATTTTAAAATTAAAGGGGTCATATGATGTTGCTAAAAAGAACATTATTTTGTGTATTTGGTGTAGGGCTGAACGATTAATTGCATTTGCGATAATATCGCGATATGAAATAACGTGATTTTTCAATCGCAGAGGCGATTACACGGTCAATTACACGGTCACGTGACATGCGAGAGTAAAGAGGTGTGTTTGACTTGAAGATTGATCGGTGTATGACATCAATGTACAGCGTAGGGCTGGACGATATGGCCAAAATTTATATCACGATATATTTCTTAATTTCGGTCGATACGATATAATTCCGATATCGATATGAACACTATTTATCTGAAATAGAAATCTTTTGTAACATTATAAATGCCTTTATCATCACTTTTGATCAATTTTCGTTACCGATTAATAAGGTTTCTACTGTATTTTGCCGCTCGCGTCCGGTGTAGACACGGTGTTTAATGTCGTTGGTGAGGAAAGCCTGTGTGTGTCTTATGCCTTGGCAGACAGCATGAAACCCACAACAAATAAATAAATAACAGAGAGAGAATAATAGCAACAATAAAGTTACTCCTTTCTTTGCGTGAACATTTGGGCGGCGTTATGCAAATCTTCCCACATCGTGACGTAGACATGAATATCGAAATAGAATATCGGCCAATATATCGTATCGGTCTTTTTTTACTCCCTAATATCTGTATCGGCATCGGCCCCCAAAAAACCCATATCGGTCGGGCTCTAGTAACAATGATAGAAATGTTTACATTTTTTGAATTCATATTTAAATAGCAGCCTTTTTGTGGTTTAATATTCACAGAGGCTGCGTCCTAAATTGTATAAGTAATTAGCGACTGTTAAAAAAAGTATGTTCTATATATAGTTTGAATATAGTAGCATTAATTGAAATTTGAACCTACAATATTTGTCATGTTGTCATTGTCATGTGACCTACCAGCATCACTGCCATTCACAAATCCTCTCCTGTGCCCTCAAGGGATAATAAAGTGTCCATTGGATGCACAATTCAGAATCTCACTGGAAACAGTAGGCCATCTGGAGACTTTTTGCCTACTGTTTTATGAATATATGAATACTGTGAATTTGTACATAATACTACTCTGTTTTTGCTTACTATATACTAGACTAGTATGCAATTTTGGATGCAGCAAGACACTAGTCCATGTGAGACACTAGTCCACTCATGATTTGAGTGTTCAGCTCTACTTTTCATTTATTTGTCCAAAAATTCTGTGAAATTCTGTCATACCGTGAATTCAATTTTTATGACTGGATTCTGTGTTTTTTTTGCATCACAGAAATCAAAAGTTCCTAGGAATATGAGGTGTTATTTTTCATGAAGGATACATGTTGTTGAATGGGCTTTTTTTGGAGGTGTCATTCAGGTTCTACTTGAGGAGTTGTGCTTTGTATGGTTGAGTGGGCGGCCGGACGGCTGCTGTGAGTTGGCGGGATCAGTGTCTGAGGGTATAGTAGAAGTGCCCAGTTGGTGGTGTGAAGTGGCCTTAAGTGCACTGAGACTTGTAGCATGAGTAAGGCGGGGCGTCTCTGCATTGTACCCTCCACATAGAAATGGCCTGACCCATTTCAGCAACAGCCAGCGAGGGGGATGGGGAGTGGGCAGTCTGAGGCTGCTAAAAATACCCCATTACCGACAGCTCCACTGCAGAGGGATCCCTGGAATCACTGTCCTTGACTAGCATGAAGTTGGCTTGTACAGTATAGGGTCTCCAATTGCCAACCAAGACCGAAAGGGTTTTCCTTGAGGTTTTCTTGCAGCTTCACTTCTACTGCTTTCCAATGCATTGCATTCTGTCATAGGCAGGTTCACATGTGGTTTGAAAGCTCCTCTATTTATTCACAGGTGCTTGTATATAAATGTATAGTTTTCATGATGGAGATTTACCGCTGATTACAGAACCGGCTTTACTGATAAGATGCGCGTTAAATATCGCAAACGATTTATCGTGCAGCCCTAGTTTTTAGGGAGGATTGAATGGTGGCAAAATGCATGAAATTACACACTACGATAAATGCTTGCTTCTTTGTATGAAAGATCATATAAGTATATGATGTGATGCTTAAATTATTAGTCTGAAGGCAGGTGGGTGCAATCCACAGGCGCTGGTCCAAAACTGACCTCTAACTTTGTATGGCAAGGGTTAACATTACTGTTGCTCAACCATACTGTGGTAGCTGTTAGTTTGAAGATCCAATCACAATGATTTTCCACTGTTGTGACATGTGACCAGCTCTGCAACCTGAAACTGTCACGGCACAGCAAAGATTTGGCACTTCCCTCATCGTGGTGGAACAGTCACTCATAGATGATAACTTGGAGAAAATAAGCCCAACTGTGCAGGACAGATGTTATCTTGCTTGAAACCTGCATGCGTTCTGTTATTTACAGTCTCATCTCTTTCTGAACTGTCAAAATGAACTATGATGATGAAATGCGTACCACGGCTGCTTGAGATGACAGTCATTTCAGGAAGTTCTGCTTTAAACCAGATATTTTAGGACCAGTTGTTTCTTCAAGAGGGAGGAGCACAGTTAGCTGCTGCAGTGTGAAGCTGTTAGGTGTTTCCCTTTTCACTTCCAGTTTTAATAGAGAAAACCAAGCTTGTTGACTTTGACGTACTTGAGGCTTTATTTGCCAATGCTAATGATGTCTTTTATGGTATTTATTTTTGGTTGTGCAGGAAATCTTTTTGTCGGAGCTTCATAAAAAGGTAAATTCCATAGTTTCTGCACCTGAGAGAGTAGTTTTAACTGAAGGTTTTTCTCTTAATTTGTCTGCAATGTTCATGACATTGACTGTGGGAGAAGCTGATTGCCTAGCTGGTAGCCTGTTACAGAGCAGCGTGCTGTTTCACACTCTGCATGTACTGCTGCAAGTAAATCAGTCCTGGAGGGCTACTACACTTTTTACTTCTTACAGAGAGAAAGCTTTATTAACAACACCATATTCTCATTTTCACAGTTTGAATTTTCACAAACTCATGCTTTTGACCTCCCTTGTCCTTCTTAAACCTGTTCAGATCATTCCTGCTGCTGATCTGGTCAGTACATTCCTTGATTATAATTATATTATAATGAAATCTTGCTGATAAAGGCAAGGATAGTGAACTGTCAGCCCTTGTAGCTATTGTAATGGTCCCAAAGAAACTGTGAAGTCTGATAGTATGTTATTTGGTTTGAGGGCATGGTATTGATATGGAACTTTCTCTTCTGTTTGTGTACATGAAAATATGGAACATCATAGATGAACTTTGTCTAAGCAGTCCAAGGTCTCATGGGGCGTATTTACACTGTCATTTACAGTGTCACTTCAAGTGTAGTCATTGAATTTGTACATTTGGCAGATATTTTTATCCAAAACAATTTGAATTGCATTCAATATACTGTTGATCATTTTATACTTTCTCTGGGAATCGAACCTATGACCTTGGGACACTTTTTCTTATTAAGATGACTGGGAAAAATTGGCCAATAAACCTGAATTAACCTTACATTTTAGAGACTGGTGCTACAGTTATTAATAATAATAATGCCATTTTGGAAGTGAAATCTATATATTAACACTTAATATACTCCTTTCAGTTGTGTTGTATTCCATAAGTTTCCAGATTCAAGGCATTTTCATGTTACTTGAAAAAGCCACGTATAATGTTGGGAAAAAGGCTTTTTAGTCTCTCACATAGTTAAGATGGCAGGTCAGTTCCCACGCTACTTCTCAAAAAAGCCCACATAGTTCTGCCTGTAAAAGTGGGTAGCATGTCACCTTGAAACTCAGCCAGTGAGTTTGTTCTTACTATTTCCAGGCCCGATGGGAGAGTTTTCTAAACTTAAGGTGTCTGTTGATGTTTTATTTGAGTCAATATGCATATCTGTGTACATTTGGGTTTTGCATTTGTAAATACACATTCAGCAATAATAACATTATTATTATTATTAATAAAGCATTCCTTTCTTTTTTTGTAGGTCTCCTTGGGCTGATTGTGTAAGGTTTCGTTCACAATGAAAGCAACGCCACAGGCTGAGCGGAATGGCTTGTGAATTATCCCAGTCCTGCCACCTGCAGTCGGGCATCCTCCTCCTCCTCTGAAGGACGTCAGTTGTTTATGGGAACTACTGGCATTGGTCTCCTGAGGATATAGCGCTCCTTTTGGGACGCCATTTTTCCACCCTTGCTGAGACGCGGTGTAGCCAGGAGACATGGCTAACAACTCATACAGCGGGGTGAAGAACTCTGTGGCCGAGCCCAATCACGATGGAGAGTTTGGCTGCTCGCTTAAAGAGCTGCGCTCTCTCATGGAACTGCGAGGGGCTGAAGGATTACACAAAATCCAGGAAACTTATGGGGATGTTAATGGACTTTGCAACAGACTGAAAACATCGCCCGTAGATGGTACATAATCATTATCTTGCACTTGCTTTGCTTTGCAGAAATCGAAATGCAGTTCCAGGAGGTAAAGTGGAGGAAGCACTGACTCTTTGGATGGTTTTAATCAGCATTGTTGTGTCTCACTCTAAACATATAGCTGTTAGCAGTAGCGAGCAGGTCAGTTACACTTGAATGGCTTCTTGCTGCATTTTAGTGCATCTGCAGTCTATTTGGAGGATCGCTGCTGCTGTCCCGTTGCTGCTGCTCTGGCAACACATGGACAGTGTGTTGATATCTCAGACAATTGAGACATAGATCTGTTTTCCTTACTAACTGGTTAGACTTCATAGAGAATATCCTAAATATAGCCTGTGTGCATTGTCGGTGTGTGCGTTTACCATCCCATCTTATAGTCTGTGAAACTGTGGTTACAGCAGGGACGTTACAGCCTTTATTACAGCTTTTTTTTTTACCCTTTCTCTGTCCATCTTTTTGTACTCCCACTTTATTGTCCATCTCTTTATTTGTCTCTAGGGCTGCAACTAACGACTGTTTAGATTTTTTTATATACATAAAGTAAATCACAAATATGCACTCTATGAACTATTTTAAAGGGTTAGTTCACCCAAAAATGAAAATTAGGCTGTGTTTTACTCACCCCCGAGGCATCCTAGGTGTATATGACTTTCTTCTTTCAGATGAATCCAGTCGGAGTTATATTAAAAATTGTCTTTGATCTTTCAAGCTGTTTAATGCCACTCAGCGGGTGTTGCATTGCTTTAGTCCTAAAGAACTTAAATAAAAATCGCCCATCCATAAAAAAAGTGTCTCACACGGCTTCGGGGGGTGAACAAAGGCCTTCTGTAGCGAATCGATACGTTTTTGTAAGAAAAATATCCATAATAAAAACCTAATAATCACTTTAATGTAGCTTGCGCCAACAGTT
>NW_015660878.1:2966888-2967039 GCF_001515625.1 Sinocyclocheilus rhinocerous | reverse complement strand
AGAAGGCCTTTGTTCACCCCCCGGAGCCGTGTGAGACACTTTTTAAAAAAATTTTTATGGATGGGCGATTCTTTTGAAGTTCTTTTGGACTGAAGCAATGCAACACCCGCTGAGTGGCATTAAACAGCTTGAAAGATCAAAGACAATTTTT
>NW_015660878.1:2965883-2966391 GCF_001515625.1 Sinocyclocheilus rhinocerous | reverse complement strand
GTTCTTTTGGACTCAAAAAAAATGCAACACCCTCTGAGTCATAAAACAGAGCTTGAAAGATCAAAGACTTTTTTTAATATAACTCCGACTGGATTCGTCTGAAAGAAGAAAGTCATGTACACCTAGGATGCCTCGGGGGTGAAACGCAGCCTAATTTTCATTTTTGGGTGAGCTAACCCTTTAAGTAACATAACACCTGCTGTTAGGATGCACTCAATTAACTTTGAATTTATAACATTTACCAATAAGAATATATCTGCAATATAACAGCATGCACATATTAAACAACAGGAGCAATCTGTCAGAGCACCTGACACTCCACATGCAGCCATATGCTTATGACTATTTTTGAAACATTTAATATCAAATCCTTCCATTCTTGGACAGCTTGGTCCATGAACTTGTTCCTCCCAGTTAAAAGTCCAAAGTGGCATCATTGACACAGATTCTCGGTGTCACGTCAATTGAAATTATCGATTCTTGTCTTTTTTTTTTTTTTTTTTTTTTT